>NW_007072784.1:154438-246592 GCF_000164805.1 Carlito syrichta
TCTGCTGAAATTAGGGTTTTTGTGGTCTTGCTTTTCCAGCTTCCTTAGGTGACTTGTTAGGCTATTCATTTGTGATCCTTCCATTTTCTTCATGTGTGTTTGTAGAGATATAAATTCCCCTCTTACTACAGCTTTCACGGCATCCCAGAGATTTTGGTAAGATGTTTCTTCATTTTCATTCATTTCCAGGTATCTTTTGATCTCTGTTTTGATTTCATCATTGTCCCAGGAGTTGTTTAGCATCATGCTGTTTAGTGTCCATGTCTTTGTGGGTTTTGGGGGGACCTTGGTGTTAATGTTTATTTTTATTCCACTGTGATCCGAGAAGGTGCATGGTAAAATTTTGGTCCTTTAAACCTTCACATGTATACCACAACTCAATAAAATAAAATAAAAAGGAGGGGTGAGAGAGCTTTTGAGGGGGTAGGTACATAAACTTGGTGATGGATTGACCTCAGGGGTGAAGCAAGAAGGGCAGTCAGATATGTGGGGGACTTCAGTGGCATCATTCACCAAAGGGAAAGGAACATATTCCTTGGACAAAGGTTTTCAGGATGGGTGGAGAAGGTAGCGAATTAGATTTGGGCAGGACCTGTGCCATATGTCCATGGGACACATGAAGGAGATTATGTTCAATAGACAGTTGGCTGTGTGATAATAACAATGAGGAAAACTCAGCTGAGTTCTCGTGACCTTTAGAAGGAAGAAAACTGAGGCAGAGACATGGAGTAACTTGCTCAAAGATACGTCTCCACGAAATGGCAGAGGCAGTTCCATACTCAGGTTCCAGAGTTCATATTAGGTCTCTAGCACAAGGAGCGAGCTGTCCTGGGCCTGAGGTTGCAATTGGAAAGTCAACCACATGTGGCCGGCCAGCCACAAGAAGATGAAGGCCTAGGCAGGACCTGAGGGACACAGGCGCTGGAGGACTCTGAACGAGAAGCCAAGAAATGAGTCTGTGAAGGAATGGCCAGAGAGGTAGGAGGGAAGCCAAGAGAACAGGCGATCCCAAGTCCAAGATCAAGGTGTTTCAAGAAGGAGAGAATTGCTTGGAAGTCCAGGAGAGGAGACCTCAGAAGTGACTGTCAGGTTTAGGAGTAAGGAAACCATTGGTTGCATTGGTAAAAACACACTCTAGGAATGGTAGGGGTGACATACTTAAGACAGTGAGTTGAAAAGCTAGTTGGAATAGAAGGAATGAGACAACCAGTGTAGACGAGTGTGAGCAAAGCAGAGACTAAAGAAGGGGGTGGTTAGAAGTAGTTTAGAGTTAAAAGAGAGGTTTTTATAAATAACGCAGACAGTAGGGAATATTTAAGCATTGATGGGAAGGAGTCAATGGAGAAGATGCATTGGAGGCTCCAGGACAGAATGTGTAACAGGAGAGTGAGGTCCCTGGGGAAGCCAAAAGGGACAGGCTCCAGGAGGGACAGAGTCACACATGCACAAGGATCCCAGAGACCTGGGAGGAAGGAAAGGGGGATGGGGGAGAGAGTAAGGACCATAGTAGTGCAGTAGGGTCCCGGCATCACCAAGCTTGGGGACCACACATCTCCCGTACCACCGACTCACACGGTTGTGTGGTCTTCCTCCAGGAGGCCCGTGGCCTTTGTGTTGACTCGGATCTGGGGCTTTACAGGGAGAGCATAACTGAAAGACAACAGGGCAGAGGAATTGAAAATTTTGGTAGTGAAGTGATGGAGGTTACGTTCTGTGGACTCTAGACTGATTTGTGAGGCTGGGACTCTTTTGTTACCAGCCCCACTCTCTCTCTCTCTCTCTCTCTCTCTCTCTCTCTCTCTCTCTGCCTACCCAGGCCATTTTCCTGGGCTGGGGTTGGAGAAGGCTAGAGAAAAAAATGATATTACTCAGAAGAATCGGCCTTGGGACTACCTATCCCTTTGGGACACTCCCCAAGCTGGGCCCACCTGACAGAAAGAGTCTTTCCTTTGTCTAAAGCTCCAAGGTCTGTGGGGAGCTTTTCAGCTCTGTTCTAATTGTAATCCCTAAGTACATATGCTGTGTTCCAAAGTCAATATATGGAGTTAATGCAATACCAATGTAAATCCTTCTAAGTCCTTTAATAGAATTTGACAGCTCCGAGTGTAGGATGCTTATTCTTCCAGGTAAAGAACCGTCAACGGATTTGTCTTTTAATGACAGTGATAGCTGATCCCTCCTGAGAGATTAAGATGTGAAGTGTCAGTCACTAAAACCATCCTGGGCTGAGTTAAAAACAGCAAAGGTCACTAGAAGAGAGATTCCTGAGATGGATTTGAACTCTGGCAAAAACCACGTTAGGCCAGCAAAGGAGCACACTGGAAAAAGAGATTGGTATTTAATAAACATTGCAGGGACAGTTGGCTAACAGGGCAGGGGAGAGTTAATTCAAATTCATACAGCATACCTGTCAAGTTCAGCCTTATCGTACCGTTAATCTGTGACAAGCCTGGAGACAAGGAACCGGCATCGTTATCCCTGCTGCCAATGAGGAGATAAATTCTCTGCTATTGAAGAAATAGATACCATCAGGACTCTGATGGATGGGTGCAAATATGTAAGAATGAAAATTTTTGCATCACAATGTAATAAAAATAAATATCAAAAGGAAAGCAGCAGCATCTGTTATGTTTGCCTCGTTCTCCTCCAGGTCTGCTCACTACCCCAAATGGATAATGGATGGGCCACCATGTGACTCCCCCTGATAAGTGGTCAAGGGAGAGGGACAGAGTCACACCAGGAAATGGAGATAGTAAATCACCACGTGGAAACAGGCGTGGGCTCACCAGCCACATAGAAAATAAAATTTAGACTCAAGCAACTTGCAGGTCTCGTTACGTGCCTACCAAAGTCACAAAAATAAATATGATAAAACCTAGGATTGACAGCCAGTGGAAACACATTCTTCAGCGTTGCCTTCTAGAAAGACTGGACCAATTTCCATAACAATCAGGCAACATGAATGAAAACTGTGCTGCTGTTGATACTCTCTGAGCCCGTAACTCCTTCTTTGGTTAAAAAAGAGAGAAGAAAAGAAACTTCAGCATTAGCCCCAAAGAAAGAAAAACATGTCTATAGCTACATTCTACCTATAATAACTGGAAAATGCCAACAACCCAAATGCCAAAGAAGAAGGGGCTGACTGACAAAGCAAAGGGAAATGTGTTAACACAATGGAATGACACGGAGCTATTCTACTTGATTAATATGGGAGTGTGGAAGGTTCTGGAAACATTTCTATGAAATATGCATGGTCATCATTAGCGTGCATATCAGAGGTCTTCCTAGATATTGATAAGGAAGAGACTTTTGATGGGATGTAATTCACTTAGAATTTAATGTTCATTAAGATTTTATAGTAAACTGGATGCTAATTTTAGTCATTCATTCAACATTCATTGAATATTGATCACATGCCAGACACTAAGGATGCTAAGATGAGGAAGAAAAGCTTTCTACCACCAATGTCCTTATGGTCAAAGGGAAAATAGTCAAATACACACACACACAAACACACACAAACACACACAAATGACCAAGTTGTGGTAAATGGTGCAAGAGGTATACAGGCTATCATGTGGAAAGGGGAAGGGATGGTCTGGATGGCATCACAGATCTTCATATTCAGAATTAGGATAAGCCACAGGTAGGTGAGCATGAGGATGACATTGGAAACAGCACTATAAGGCAGTGGCCATATAGATCTAGAGTGTGCATGTGCTTGTGTGTGTGTGTGCATGCGTGTGGGTGTTCTCTAACCCAATAGATCTGCAGGGTCCCAAGAGTCTGGGATACTCTTTAAAAGGAACCCAGGACCCAGCAGCTGCCTCTGCAGAACCAGCTCGCCTCTGCCATTTCCTGCCTCTACTGCCCATAAACCTCCCCTCCCCCATTCCTCTTCCACACGCAGCCTCCCTGAAATCATGCGTGGCCATTTGCCCTGTATAAAGATGCTCGCGTTGTGTTCTATGCTGGGTGAATAGACTTATTCTGAAGGCCGATTTAAACAGGGAAGCATTCTTGTTATTTTATGGAGTTCACATCTTACTCACCATGGAGTGTTCTTCCTTAAAAGGATGCTTGGATAAGATCCAGCCATAGCCAGAGACATGGAACCTCCGGTGAAATGACCCTGCTACTGGTTTCCTGAAAGTGCTAGGGATGGAAACTGTTGTTAATAAATTGAGTGACATGGGAAGTAAGTGCAGGCTCAAATCAGTAGGAACGGATACGCAGCGTGTGGCGTGGCCGTAAGTAAGACACCATGAACGCAGGTAGCTACAAGTTGCCATTTGAGTGTTGATGTTTTGAAAGCTCTGGGTGTGATCATAACTCAACTTACTGTTTAGTTTGACATGCATAGTGCAAACTAAACATAGGTTCTCGAGGTGAGAATCATAAAAGAAGAGGCTTAGTGGGATGGTGTGATTGTCAGCACATCAGCATGAATTCGTAACTTTGGAAACAAATCCCTCTCTCTGCTGAGATGACCTAATGCCACCAATGGCATCACCTCACATGTAACCAGGAAGCAAGCAAAGTGACACAAAGGAAGGAGTCCTTCCTGACTGTCCTCAGAGGATCAGGGTACTCAGGAAGAAAGCTGAGTCAGGAGCATCTCAGGGTTGGAGCGCTGTGAGGTCTCCTAACAGCAATAATGTCTTAGGGGGTCATGTTGGACCGAGGTGGGGGTGAGCAACACCAGTCTTCTACTCTTGTGGAAGTTGATGCACAGCCCCAAGTAGAACTTCACCTTGCGTAGCCAGGCAATAGTTACCGCCAACTGAACAGACTGAGAGTCTATAAAAGATACTTGAGTCTGAGATGATCCTCTGGAAAAGAACGTGAATGTGAAGTGAGTTGGCAAGATTGAGTCATGCAACTGAAGTGTTGTTAACAAAAGTCAGGAAATGCTTGCTATACATCGATTGCAGTGTGCTATCAGAAATCCACCCTCAAGTCTCGGTCTGTCTCTGGATTACAAATCATACTTTCTAGTGTCCCCAAAGTCTGCAGACTTCCCAAGCTGTTTAGCTGAAGTTTCAAAATTGATCCAGATGATTCTATCATGATGTCTATCAATTCTGCATAGTATCTGAGCATGAAAAACTGAGTGGAGTCTGGGAATCACAGAATTCTTGTCTAGGGTTTATGCACACACAAAGATCTGCCTTCTCCCTGGAGATGGTTCTTGGGAACCAGGGAAGGGCCCTGGGCCCCAGCTGGTAAGGAGTTTCAGTAGGAGATAACCAAAGGATTCTATCACTGCTCAGCCACTCTCTCACCCATGCCTGTCCTTCCTTGGTGCTTATAATGTGGATTGAGATTGTGTGACAAAGACTATTCTCTGGTGGCCAAAATCTATGTTCTCCTCTTCATCCTAGGCCTGTAAGTAGACAGTATCTCCCAGTTTCTTTACGCAGTCATGTGTGGTCTTGTGATTAATTCTGTCCTGGCTAGCGGTAGAGGAGCAGAAATCTGTGCCACTTCCAAGACCGTCCCATACCCACCTCTCACTTGACTCTCTTTTCCTGTGTTACTCTCTGGATGCCTGACATGGAGACAACTCCAGGGTCACCTTGGAAGCCCTTAATAAAAGCGGGCAAAGCATCCAGCAGCCTGAGGCCCAGAGATGACATGAAGGATGGCCCCCCACCAACCTGAGCATGCACCTAATTCTATAACAGAGGCAAGAAACAAGTTTCTGCAGCATCTAAGCCTCTATGTTAGGTGCTACTTGTTATAGCAGCAGACACCACCCTAACTCACTTGAGAGCAAACTAAGTTACAACTGTGGTCAGTCAGCTTTGATAGTCAACAGATTCATGCATCCCTTCTCTGCTGTGACCATAAGAGGAGTGGGGTTATTAAATGCTTAGGTCTGGCCAGCCAGGAAGTATTGCTGGCTATCTGAATGGCAGCCTCCCAGGACTGCAGAAAGGAAAATACATTTTTTGTCACACAAAATGTCGTGTCACACAAAATGTCGTGAAGAAAGCAAGACAGGAAAATCCATCAATGCACTACTGGGGCTACAATGTGCTGGGCTCATGCTGAGCTGGATGCTGTACCAAGGGTGGAGACCAGCTCTGGGTGACTCTGGGTCCTGAGGGTGGTGGCCAGCTCTGGGTGACTCTGGGTCCCAAGGGTAAAGGCCAACTCTGGGTCCCAAGGGTGGAGGCCAATTCTAGGTCACTCTGGGTTCCTCTAGGTGACTGGACAGCAGAGACAGAAAAGGCAGCCTGCAGGGAGGCCCACCCAGCCAACTCAGCAGCAGGCGTCATTTTGCTTGAGGCTGACACTCAGAGCTCTCTTCCTAGAAAGGGACCTCTTCAGTTAATGTAGTAAATATCCTCTTAAGTAACACACAGTTGGGATTGCTACTTTTGCTTTCAGGGCCTGAAATTGGTTAAAAGAGCAATTCCTAAAAGTCACAAAGTGAGGAGCAACTCCAATACTGAGACTGGAGGCAAATCCTTCAGCAGCTACCATCTTTTCTATAGAGGAGGCCTGGGCAGTGTTCAGGGGGGCTTCTCTTTGTCTGGGATGGTGGGGGGATGTGTCTGCAGGATCCTTCAGGTGCAAACTGCTGTGCTTCCAAGGTGAATATCTTTCTCCAAAAGAGTGGCATCTGTTGTTTTGTGCTCCTCTCTCCCTCCAGCATCCGCTCCTCTGTCATGCAACAAATGCCCCAGCATGCTTTGCAGGAGCCACCTCTCCTAATCTAAGGACTCCGGGATAGGTGAGATAACCCAAACCCCAGGCACAATACAGGTTATCCATGTTCTCTAAGCTTAAAGTTAAGTCAGCTTCTGGCAATAGTGATTATTCAGGACTGAGTGATCTACCTAAATTAGTCCAATCAGAATGAACTTTGGGGTTTATGTAGGAGCTACCAACTTTGCCCTTCATGCAGGCCTGGAAACAGGCAGGCTGAAACTGATCTTCTGTAGCTTTCTTGCCAGCATGGAGGCTTTGAGAATGGAGCCAACAGAACTGGGCTGAGAGGCAGTGAAAACCAGGCCTGATTCCATTGCTTAAGCACCTGGATCCAACCATACCTGAAGCCAGAGGCTTTTCAGATTATTGAATGAATATATTTTATTTTCGATCAATACAGTTTGGGAGGCAATTTTTTTTCACTCATTTTTCAATAAAAAATATCCCGGCTAATGTGACAAGTTTTAATGGAGTGGTCTTGAGAAAGAACTCATGGTCCTGAGGGAGTAATGAGAAGAATAAATCAACAAAGATTTCAGGAAAGGCTGCAGAAAGAGGAGACGGGACCTGTTAGCCTTCTGCCTGGGACCCCCAAGACTGGGTCATCCATAGCAGAGTCAACCACGAGAAAGCCTGGCATGCATGGTATCAGTATTCTCCTTAATATGCCAGTCCAGGAAAATTATCCTAAACACCTAAAGCCATCTTACATGAACTGCTCTTGGAAGCATTATGAGTAACAGTGAAAAATTGGAGACAGTCTAAATGTCCAACACGCAGAGGTTGGTTCAGTGAGCTTGTTGCCTTCAGGATGGCATTTATGAAGAGTGTGTAATAACATAGAAAATACTTATTACAGTGTGAGTGAAATTGGAGTATGAAGAAATCATAGAGTCAGTATGGATTCCACTATGTGAAGAAGGAAGCAGAAAGATAACATGCAAAACAAAGGAAAGTAATATACACCAAATTCATGCTTGGTAGTGGGGTGATTTTTATGTCTACTTTATTTTCTAATTCTCTGTGAGTGTTACTTTGACAATGGAACTAAACTTTGTGTGTTCTCCATTTTGGGTGACATTGTACGTGGAGAGAGGAATACACATGTATGGGCAGTTTGGGAAACAAAAAACAGATGAGGGAATATGGTCGCTCCTTTGCCCAACTGAAGGCAGGGGACCCTGACCAGGTAGTCAGATCTGGTTTCAGATGTGTCCCTCTGGAGCCAGGGGACCTGTGGCAAGTCCTTTTGTCTCTCTAGACCTCAGCATCCTCCTCTATCAGTGAAAAGGCTTCAGAATCAACGTCCTGGAAACAGACCCAAGCGGAATCAGAATGTCCAGACTCTGCCTGCACGTGATACACTCAGCCTTGAACTTGCTGAGTGAATTCACCTCTCTGAACCTCCATCCCACAGATGGGGACAGTGGAGCTTTTCTGCCCCGTCCATGGGGACACATCTGTAAGCTGTAAATCGTGATACATAGCTGGGAGTTTGTCTTTTTTGCAAGTTGCTCCCACACAGGCCTCGGCCCCATCCGCTGTCATCTCTGACACTCGAGTTAAGCTATCTGTAAATAGCAAGACAGCATCCCCTCGTGTGACTCCCCAGCTGTGCCCTTTCCACTGTTCCTGTGGCAAAGCCCGTTTACCCACTCTCCTGAAACATGGTTGAGCACACGGGGGCCTCAAACAGCCCCTCCCACACAGGCCCAGAACCAGGGTCCCCAGGAGTCTGCGGTCGTAGATTCCAATAGATCCTGCCTATTCCAGGGACCATCTTGGTGATCCACATCCCAGAGTGCTGCCTTCTCCAAGAGCACGGAATTGCTGTCACTTCCTTCAAGACTCAGAAGGGGGAGTGGCTCCCACCAGCTGATCATCGAGGCACTGAATCGAGACCATCTGGCTGCACAATCCGCTTCTCAGATGGGGTCAGGTCTAGAATATGCAGGAACATAGGAGGTGAGCCAGAAGGGCCCTTAGCGACTCTTGGTCCACCTGCTCCTGGGACTGATGGAGAAACCAAATCCAGACAGTTACGATGCTCCCCAGGTCACATGGGCATCAGTAGAGAGTTCAGGTGGAAGCCAACTTCCTGGCCCCCTGGTTATGCAGCAACCTGATCATTGCCTCTGTCAGGTAGAAGGAAGTGGGCCTGCCAGAGGCCAAGGGAGGCCAAATGCTCTCTATGGGTCTCTGTGCCTTGGACCAGGAGGGTTCCCATGTCTCCTCATTCCTGCCCAGAACCTGCTGCCCTACTGTCTCCAACTCTCACCCTAGACTGGGATTCTCAGAGGCATTGCCCAGGGAGGGCCCCTCTCAGGACCTGCTCCTAGATCTTTGCAGCAGCCTCTGCTCTCTCCGGGGCAAGACCCATGCTGGTGACCACCATGGATTCCACAGCTCTTAGGCTAGAGTCAGCCCCTCCACCCTACAAGGCTCCAGTGAGTCAGCTCCCATCTCCTTCCTCCTCATTCCCACCACAGGGAGCCTAGGATGTCCATAGACTCTAGCACCCAAACTGGCACACATTTCAGAGCAGGGGGACTCTGTGCATACTTATGTTTCTGGAACACCTTGTGAAAGCTGGTGGTCCAGACACAGCAGGACCTGTGCTGTCCCTCGCCCAGCCAGGTTCTTTTGTGGCATGACTTGAGCACGTTCCTGCGATCTGTTTTCCTGTCCCTCCTCCTTCTACTTGGCAAATCCCTATTTGTCCTTCAAGACAAGTTGAAACCAGACAGTCTCTAAGAATTACAGCCTTATCTGTCTCTTAAAGACAGGCCTCCTTACTCTCACTTCCGCATCCAGTTTGGTTACTACCTGAATTATTAGCACCTGACACATCATCTTGGATCAGGATTTCTCAAACTCAGTACTGACGTTTTGGACTAGATAATTCTTTGTTGGAGAATTGTTATTAACGCCCTGGGCATTATAGAAGCTTTTGCAGCATCCTTGGTCTCTACCCACTAGATGCCAGTAGCAAACCACCCCCAACCATGTCAAACAGGAACGACTGAAAAATAATATCCCCAGACGTGGCCAGAATCATTCCCTGCTGAGAACCACTGTCTTAATGTTGTGCTTGTGTATGTCCACTACATGATAGATTTTGAGAGAGAATTTTATTCTCTTCTGTACTAGTCAGTGCCCAACACACAGTAAATGCTTAGTAGAAACTGTCTACTGAATGAATGAGTGAAATGAACAAGACGCCCAGTAAGGTAACTGGCTGGCCAGCTCCATTTGGGTGCATTTCCAATCAAGACCCCTAGAGGGCAGAAAAGGTCTGCCAAAAGCACAGAGCTGTTTCCTGAAGACGCATTACTGAAAGCCCAGTGCCAGAGACAGGGTCCCCGCCTTACTCCGAAGGGATGCAGGGACAAGGCCACAGTCTCTCCTGCTGGGTCCTCGTTATCTTGCCTATAAATATTGCTGTTTCCATGGCCCAGTCCTCAGACCTCCACTCTTTTCTACGTACTCTCCTTCCTGGAAGAGCTCATCTGGTGATGTGATGTTAAATACCATCTTTCTGGTGCATCTCTAGCCTGGAGGTCTCCCCTAAGCCCAGGCATGGATTTCCCCTGAATCCCCATGTGGAAATCTAATGAACAGGCATCAGACCTTGATAGAGCCACACCACACACCCAACGCCCTTCCCTCCCTGTCACCCCTAAGCCCACCCTTCCAGCCTTCACCACCTCAGCAAATGGCTATTCCATCCTTCTGGTGTCCCTGCTAAACCTTGGCCTCGCTTTCCCTCCCACCTTCCTACATCCAGACTGTCAGCAACCACGGTGTGTTCTACCTTCAACACGCAGGCTTTCTTGTCTGTGCTGACATCATGGCATAGGCCACTATCATCTGTCCCCTGTACTACCTCTGGCGGCAGCCTCCAGACTGGCCTCTGCTCCCGCCTTTGCCCGTCTGTCTGTTCTCCACGACTGCCGGGGCCATCCTCGTCAGATCTGAGGTCTCAGGTCCTGTCACTTCTCTAAAGTCTGCCCAGGGCTTTCTTTTCTCTCAGATGAAGCTGGAAGACCTTACAACACCCGACTGGGCCCTCTATGACCTGCTTTCTCCATCATGACCTCTCTGACGTCAACTCCAACAAAGCCCCCAACACGATGGCCACACTGGCCCCCTGGGTCTCCTGCAGCATGGTTGCGTTCCTGGTGTTCCAGGGATGGGCACACTCCCCTACCCACCCCAGGGTGCACCCCCTCCCCTCCACAGTCACCGTACAAGCACACCTGCCCAGCAAAGCCTTGTCTGCTCCTCCCCCGCACTTCTTGGTTTTATTTTCCCAACAGCAATGACAGGAAACTGGTTGACTGTGCTTCTCTCTGTTTCTTGTCTGTTGCCTTCTCTGTTCCCCAGTGGTGGCTTCATTCCTGGTCTCACTCACAGTAGTGGTTTCATTCATGGTCTCACTCACAATGGGGGTCTCACTGGTGAAAGGGATGTTTGTGCACCACTGTCTCCCCAGGGCTGTTCAAGACCCAGTTGAGGAACAAAGAATGAGTTCATAGAGTGAGTGAGAACCCAGGGAGAAACCCAGCTCCCTTGGCTTGCCTGAGAGGAGGGTCTTCTAAGGAAGAGGCTTCTCTGTCCAAACCTGAACACAGATGACCAGAGTCTGAAAAAAGTGGAGGGCTGGGAGTCAAGCACTCGTGGGACATCTGTTATGGCTTAAGAGGATGAACCCCGGGCTCCAATCCCAGCCTCCCCACATGCTTCCTGTGGGATTCCAGGTGAGTCAACGCACATCTCTATGCCTCTGCTTAACACCTGGAAACTGAGACTAATAAGAAAAAGTCCAGCCTGGTAGGGCTGCTGTGAGATGAAATGAGGGACAACACGCAAGCACACAGGATGTGATCGAAGGTGGCATTTGCTCTGCACTTGTGTCCCTGCACACCTATGTGGGGTGGGGACTAGCCCACCTTGCAGATGGGAATGTTGACACTCCGAGGCAAGCCGTCGCTTACCGGAGACCTCGCAGCTACTGAGAGAGAATGCCAACACAGCTCTTCAAAAGAGGGGGTGGGAGTCCCCTGGGCCCTGCCTCCCTCTCGCCCCTCACTCTGCTCTCTGCTGCCACCACCCTCAGACTAACCCAGTGCTTAACAGCTCCCACCTTCTAGCTCTGGCCCAAGAGAGAACACAAGCCCTTTCTAACTACAGGCACAACAACAGGCTGGGAATTTTACTAAACATCGAAGCAGTCACGTTCATCAGGTCGGGATTCTAATTCTTAGCCAACTCCCCCCACCCAACCCCTACTTCCACAGGGAAGAGAAACCAGCCCCCAACCCACAGGGTGGACAGCACCCGACCCTGAGGCACTTGGTACCCAGTCACTTCCAGGGCCTCCCTGGAAATTTAGATTCAGTGGGGCCAAGATCTGGAAGCAGTATATCAACAAGCTCTCCAGGGGACAAAAAATCACTGACTTGAAAACCACTGGCATATGCAAGGGCATAGACTCTTGAGTCATGCATGCAAAGTGCTTGACACAACGACCAGCACTCAACAAACACTAACTATTATTGTCACTACTGTTGTCTTTGGTATAATCCGAAGACAAGCATCCCAGATTTTCAGATCCCTTGAATCCAAGGCTCATTGCATGTGCCATCACACCTCGGAGAGCCGACACACGCTGTCACTCTGGTAATGTCCCCTTGGACCTAGACCACACATAACCAGAACTGCGGGTGGTAACCAGCTCAGATGCCCCAGCCCCTGTGCTGAGGTTGGGGGATGTCACACAGGGAAGCCTCAGCCTGGAGGGAGGGCGGGCAGATGCGTAGGAGGGCCTGGAGGGCTCCTCGTGGCCTTGGGCGCTCATGGCTAGATGCTGCTGACTGATTCACAACTCAGTCTCTTTACCTAGAAATACGCCGCCCTTGCAGAAATCCGAGATTCTGGGGTTCAGAAGACTCCGGTTCTCACGTTAGGGCTTCTAGAAGAAGACAGCCGTGAAGGGACTTCCCTACCAGCATGCAGGCTGCCCCCTGCCATCTGCTCACAAGATAGCCTGCTCCTGACTCTGATCCCTCCTGGGCCCCCACCTGCCCTGCCCTATAAGGACACAGTGGAGGTGAGTGACCATTTCTTGGGGTGAGAAGGTACATGGCTGGCCGGTAGAGCAGAAGGAGCCTCAGACTGGGACCCAGAGCCCAGATGGATGACTGGAGGGCTAGAGAGGGAGAAAAGGAGAGGGGAGGGGAAGGGGGAGACCCAGACCACACGTGGCATGCAGCACCATTCCTGACAGCCTAGTGTCTCCTTCCTGGCTCTCCTGCCATCCCCAGCTCTCCTCTGCCCCTCAGAACTCCTGCCATTTGCAGCTAGTCTGGGCAGTCCATTCATGCTGTTCCCTAATGAGAACCCCTTCCCCTCTCACCAGTTTGCTGAACCTGTCCATCTCTTGGGATTCTGCCTAGAGCAATGCCCCAGGAGCCTTCCCGAGCACCCTCCCTCAGTCTTGTCACCAGTCCTGTGGGCCCCCTCAACAAGCCTTACACAAGACCACCCCCCAGCAGTGATCCCTCAGGACCACGGCTGCCTCCTGCCAGCTGCCTCCTTGTACTTGAGTGAGAAGAAGAGCTGCCCTTGGCTTCTGGCCTCACCCCAGCACCCCTCATAGGCCCACCGTCCCCAGAAGGACACAGCACCTGGCTTCTTAGTGGCACTCGAGCCTGAGCCTTCCACATACCCTGGTCGCATTCCCTCTGGGGACACACAGCTACACTGTGGCTCACCCCCACCAAGGACCCAAACTCAAAACTGCAGCCCCTCAAATTCTTCACAAGCAGTAAACTGGGGGTCCCAGGGCTGAGGAGGAGGGAGTCTGACATGCAAGGAGAGGGGGCTGAGACCCAGGGAGGCCCCAAGCAGCAGCTGGGCACATCTGGGTGAGAGAGATGGGGGGGCAGGGCACAAAGTGACCAGCCAAAGAGCCCATCCATCTGTCCACAGAGCTGCAGCCAGCAGGGCCTGGAGACATTGAACCTGGCAGCTAAAACGCTCCATGAATATTTAACGGCCGTCAATATTTAATTAGTGCAGACAGATTAACTCTGAAATCACACACACTTGGGCTGGGCTTCCCTACTCCTGGAGGGGGAGTGCTAGAAAGAGAGGAGGGGCCTTGCCCACCACCATATGGCCTGGAGCCTGCTCACCGGCCCCTCCCCATCTCACCAGCCACCTCCCCTGGCAGAGGGCAAGCCACACTCGGGAAAGTGCGGGTGGGGAGGCAGTGACACCCAGAGAAGCCAAGGGAAGGTCTGCATCTCAGGGGCATGCGAGGAGGATGGGGTGAGGGCAGGGCCAGGCAGAGGGGCTGGTTCAGCAGCAGGGCAGGAGGCAGCACGGTGGCCCTTCCCACCAGCACCTCACCAGCTGAGCTGGTGGAGCCTCCTGACCCCAGCCAACTTCCAGGAGCAGGTGACATGGTGTAATTACCTCTGTGCCTTTACCGCTCCTGGATTATGCTGGTTATTGCCTCAACAGTAGTACCGGGAGTCTTTTATCCCCTTTGAGTTTCTTTGAGTTTTATCACATCTTGTGCCACTTTTTAATTTAATGGAGTGTCCCTGGACTCCATCATCTGGTCATAAATGGTCATTGTTATAAAAACATTTGGGCAGGGACTTGTAAGCTGTCAGAGCTGGACCTAGGTTCTGCCTGCCTCTCCATGCCAGAGCTCACACCCCAGCAACAAGAGAGGCTTGGATGCCACAAACATACCAGCTTGCTCTATGTCCTGTGCTTTTGCACATGCTGTGCTTTGTGCCTTGAGCACCATTGTCCCTTTTTCTCCTCCAAGACTTGACTCAGCAGTCTTCTTCCTCTAGGATGCTGTCATTGACATGCTGTCTTGCAGCCACCTGTTTACCTCCCTGTCTCCCCCAGGTGGCTGAGTGTCTCAAAGACAGAAATCAAAACTTCTAAATACATCCTGCCTAACTTGGAAATGGGTGCTGGATGGGGGCTCAATGATTTGTTTTTAAATTTGTTTTAAATTTGCTTCCAAAGCACATTGTATATCAGTCAGCTATTGCTGTGTAACAAATTAAATTGCAGAGCTATACGTCAATAAGCTTTTATTCTCAAGAAAATTCAAATCACTGGAGGTTTGCCTGATCTGAGTTCAGCCAGGCAATTCTGCATCAAGCCACAGCAGCTGGGGCAACTCTGCTTCTCACTGGAAGATTAGGAGTTGACCAGAACAGCTTGATCCCAGTGACAGGCATCCACCCTCTGGTGGACTAGCTGGGGATGCTCATCTTGTGGCAGTGGCAGAGTTGCAAGAGATGCCCAACCACCCAAGTGCATTTCACGTCCTGGCTTTTGTCAGGTGGCTGACATCCTGTTGACCAAAGCAAGTCACATGGTACAGTCTAAAGTCAAGAGGCAGGAAGTAAACTTGACATGTGATGAAGTCAGGAAGATCATTAACTGAGGGGAGTGTAAACAACTGGGTGAAAATTTTAATCAGTCACAGGTATGTTCCCATCACATCATGCACTGTATCCCAGAGGGACCCCAAAACAACAGGACCCCAGTGGGACAGGAGCTAGATAAGTAAAGGCATTCACACCTGCAGTCACACAAGCCTCTCCCTCCCACCTCCCACCTCCTCCCCATCCTCTGCCAGGGGGCATCTGGGCTCACAAAACAGTAGTGGAGACAAGATAAGAGGTTAAAGAAGATGCTGATGTGAGCCACAAGTTGTGGGATGAAAAACAGGGAGAAGGGGACAGAGCCAACATTGAGAATCAAAGCTAACAGCAGACTTTGGATGCTGGAGGACAGAAACCAGGGATGGGGACAAAGGACAGGCTTTAGCCAAGCCGAGCAGAGGACAAAGCCCTTGCTTTAAGGCAGAAGGCCTGGCTATGGCTCAAACTTCTGTTGCCGCCCAAGGGCGAGAGCCGGGCCTCAGTTTTCCAAAGAGACTTGGGACTCTAAGTACTCGAGCACCCTGATGACTTTGATGTCATTATTCTTCAACCTCTGCCCCATTTCTTTCTCTTCAACGGGCACATTCTGAAATCTTCTCTGAACACCTGACAGTCAAAATGAGACAGCCCGCTGTCTAGGTCATTAGAATCCCAAGGCTTCGGGACAAAGAAGGATCATTAGAGTAGGTCATTGGCAGGTGGGTGGTTGTCTTTCTCTCTGACATGTGAAATCAAATATTGGGGTTTAGAATAAGCAACGGGTAGGTGGAAAAGAATCCTCTTTGGAATCAGAAAAACATGGGTTCAAATTTGGGCACCACCGTTTGCTGGCTGGGGAATCTTGGAGAATCCCATTAACTCTCTGGGCCTCAGCTTCCTTGCCTGTAGAATGGGCTGATCATAGTAACCACATGAAGCTGCTAGTGGGATTAAATGACTGGACATGTGGAACGCACAAGCATGGTGCCAGACCTAAGGATGGCGCCTACAGTACTTCCTTGCCTTTTTTATTCCAAACTCCTGAATCTTCATTGATTCTGCCTCCCCTGCCCCCCCCCCAAAATATATATATATAATTGAAATTCCTGCCAAGATTTAATAATTTCATCAACTAATTCCCTCCAGACCCCAAGGCCTATATCCGGCCATGGTGATTTGGATCGGGTAAGCATCATCCAATTTTTTTAAGTATTCTCTTTCCTACCTTTCATCAACGATATTGACAAGCCTTCTGTCCCTTTCTAATTGCCCATCCCTTGGACTTTTTTCTTTTCCTTGTTAAAGACCAATTTTACAAAGCACTTCAGCGGCTCTGCCATTTTTATCATCATCATTAATTTTATTTCTCTTCTCATTTATTAATGGGCCAGGCGGCTTTCAAGTATCTCTTTTCCCCTGATATATTTGTAAAACGCCCTTCTTATTCCCTTTGGCGGCCCCAAGGCTCAGTACAGCTTTTATTTCTTCCCTTGGCTGCCCTTCTGTTTCTCTGAAGCCTTTGCTGACTCCAGGTCTTTCTTTCGGTGCCTCCTCCGACGGCCTCCTGCGGCCCTCCCCTCCCCCCATTCCTTCCTCAGACTCAGTCTCAGGCCTGGCCTTGGAGACTGTCCCCATGTTGAGGACCGCGGGGCTCCATTCGCAGCAAGAAGTCGTGTTGGTTGTGCCCCATCCCTACTCTGCTCCCACTCTGCTATCAAGAAGTGATCAGAAGGAACAACCAGAAAATCCTAGATCCTCCCTTGCCCCCTCAGCCCCCTTACCTCCCCAGGACTCCCGATAAAGGGATCTGTGCCCAAGAAACATATATTCATTTGTTTTTGTAAAAACAGGACAGGCGCGGTCCCATAATCCCAGCATTTTGGGAGACCAAGGCAAGAGGATTACCTGAGCCCACGTGTTCATGTCAAGCCTGGGCATCTTGGCGAGACTTCATCTCCTACAATAAATAAAAAAATTAGCTGGGAGTGATAGCGTGCTCCTGTAGCTCTGGCTACTTGGAAGGCTGAGGCAGAAGGATCGCCTGAGCCCAGCAGGTCAACACGGGGATGGCCATGAGCGTGCCACTGCACTCCAACCTGGGTGACGGAGTGAGATTCCAACTTAAAAAGAAAAATTATTGAGGTATAATTTACATACTATAAAATTCACCCATTTAAGTGTTTACTCATTAAATTCAATGATCCTTAGTAAATCTACCAAGTTGTTCAACCATCATCAACAATCCACAATTTTCATCACTCCAATAGGATCCTTCATTTATAGTTAATTCCACTCTCTACTCCCATCCCTAGACAACCCCTAATCTACTTCCTGTCCCTCTAGATTTGTCTTTTCTGGATATTTCCTATAAGTGGAATCACCTAACATACGTGCTTTTGTGTCTGCCTGCTTCCATTTAGCGCATGTTTGAAGTTCATCATGTTGTAGTGTGAGTCAGTATTTCTTCCCCTTTGATTGCTGATGAGGACTCCATTGTATGGCTCCCCCACATTTCGTTTAACCATTCACCTGTTGGTGGACATTTGAACAGCTTCCATTTGGGACAATTATGAAGAATACTGCGGTGAACATTTGCATGCCAGTCTGTGTGTGGACAGAGGTTTTAGTTCTCTTGTGTAGATACCTTGGAGTGGAATTGCTGGCTGGTATGGTAAATTCATGTTTAACTTTTTAAAAGAAAATCCCAAACTTCTTTGCAAATTGCAACACCGTTTTACAATTCCACCTGCAACGTATGAAGGTTCCCATCTCTTCTCTTCCTTACCAGCACTTGTTATTGTATGCATTTCTGATTAAAACCACTGCAGTGGAAGGAAGTAACCTCTTGGTATAGGTTTGATTTGCATTCTCTAGTGACTAATGGTGTGGAGCAGCTTTTTTTTTTTTTTTTTGAGTTGGAGTCTCACTCAGTCGCCCAGACTGGAGTGCAGTGGCCACTCCCGGCCACCGCAGCCTCGACCTGCTGGGCTCCAGTGATCCTTCCGCCTCAGCCTTTCGAGTAGCTGGAATTACAGGTATGCGCTACCACGCCCGGCTGATTTTTAGATTTATTGTAGAGATGAGGTCTCGCTGCCCAGGCGGGTCTCGAACCCGCCGGCTCAGGCAATCCACTCACCTCAGGCTCCCAAAGGCGCGGGATTACAGGCTGAGCCACCAAGCCCGGCTGGAGCAGCTTTTTATGGGCTTAATTCATTCATTGTTTCAACAGATATTTCTGGGGCACCTACTATGTGCCAGAACTATTTAGGCACCTGTGAACAATGTGGCTAAATTTTTGCAGATAAATAAATGTAGATAAAGTAGATAAAATATTCCTATTGGGGAGACAGATACCACACAAGGTAGTAAACTCATCCAGTGTCAGATGGTGACAAACGCCAGGCCAAAGAGAAAAAATATTAAGCAGGGGAAGGGGATCTAAAATATCAAGGGGTTGAAATTTCAGAGAAAGCAGTCACAGAGACCTCTCTGCACAAAGACCTGAAGGAAGGCAGTGAGCGCATCACAGGGATAATCTGAGAGAAGAGAGTTTCGGGAAGGAAGAGCAGATATTTCTTTTTTTTTTAATTATAAAGATGTGGGGTATAATTCAGGGTTAGGTATACAAATGTTGATTATGCAGGTACCCTTGTTGACAAGGTGTGCCCCTCCCTCCCCTAGCAGTTTCCCTTCCCCGTCCCCTGACAGTTTCCCACTACTGCCAATCGCTTTCTTATAGTGTTATAATTAAGAACAAATATTTCAACAGCCCTGAGGTAGTTCCACTCAAGGACTAGCCAGGAGGCCATGTGAGAGAAAAGGAGGCAGAGTAATAGACAATAAAACCAGAGAGGTAAGAGGGAGTCAGATCCTGTTGAGTCTTGTAAATCGTGGTAAGATGTGCCTGCATGCGTGTGTGTTGTGTGTGTGTGTGTGTGTGTGTGTGTGTGTGTGTGTGTGTGTGTGTGTGTGTGAGAGAGAGAGAGAGAGAAAGAGAGCAAGAGAAAGGGAGGGAGGGAGAGAGAAAGTCCATTGAAGGGTTTAGAACTGATTAGTGATGCCATCTGACCTGTGCATTATCACTATGGTCTAGAATGGACCATGGTGTGGGATGTGTGGGAGGGTAGAAGCTCGAAGAGCTGGGAGACCAGTAGGAAACTCTTCAGTGACCCACAACACAGGGTGGGGCAGTAGGGAGGGAGGGCAGTGCCTGGAATCCAGATACATTTTAGATGCAAAACTGACAGTTTGCTGGCTGACTGGATGTAATCTGGGAAAAAAGAGAGAAAAGTCATGAATGACCTCGAGGTTTTCAGCAAGAGCACCTGAAAGAATGAACTTGCCGTTCACCGAGACGAGACAGGGACAACTGCAGGAAAGGCAGGTCTGAAAAGATCAGACCAGCAGCTCAGTGTCAGACTGTGACATGAGGTGCCCACTAGACGGCATAAGGGGACACTGTGTGTCTACAGACCCAGAACTCAGAGGCAAGAATCGTCAGCAAATAGCTGGTATTCACAGTCATGAGATGTGGGCAGGCTAGAACCAGAGGATTATTTTGTTGTTGTCTGAGGCCATATTCCATTATCTCCCATCTTGGTGTTTCTGGTATAACTGTGTTAGAGAATGTGGCTGGCCTGGAGGTCTAATCAGGCTCCTGTTTCCTTTCCCTGACTCTCTCTCATTTTTTTTTTTTTTTTTTTGAGTTGGAGTTTCACTCCATCACCCAGGCTGGAGTGCAATGGCACACTCATGGCCACCCCAGCATCGACCTGGTGGGCTCAGGCAATCCTTCTGCCTCAGTCTTCCAAATAGCCAGAACTACAGGTGTGCACTACCATGCCCAGTTAATTTTTTTATTTATTGCAGAGATGAAGTCTCCCCAAGTTTCCCAGGCTATTCTCAAACCCTCATCTCGGCTTGGCTCAGCTCACCAAAGTGCTGGGATTACAGGCTTCTCTTGACTCTCAAAGCATGCCTGACTTATTCTCCCTATGTGGGGTCTGGAGAATTCGACCAGGCCTTCTTTGGGACCTGTCTTGTCTGCTTACCAATGCCACATGGAACTCAGGAGGAGGGCCTGCCTGGAGCTGTGGCCCTGAGGACTGCTATGAGCTAACCTGTGTCCCCCATCCAAATCCATATGTTGAAGCTTTACTCCCCATTGTGACTGGAGGTAGGGCCTATAAAGAGGTAATTAAGGCTAAATGAGACTATGGGATGGATAATATAGCTACCCCCCCCGCCCCCACCATGTGATCACACGGCTAGAAGGCTGCCATCTGCAAGCCAGGAAGCAGGCCCTAATCAGGAACCAAATCAACCAGCAACTCTGTCTTCACAGCCTCCAGAACTGTGAGAAACATATTTCTGGGATTTAAGTCACCCGGTTCAGGGTATGTTGTTACAGCAGCCTAAGCAGGCTAAGATAAGGACATACACAGCCCCAGCAGGAATGTTGCACCTGGGTGCAAGATCCCTGCCCACTTTTAAAAGTTCTCATGAGAGCCCAGGACTTGACCTATCACACTACATCTCCTCTTCTCTTGTGAGAGAAGGAGGGAAAAAAAAAGTAGAGCATGAGAAGAGAAACTGAAGTCCTTTCCCCAGCAAAATTATCTCAACAGGAAGAAAGAAGTAGATGCTTAATTTACATAACCAATAGTGGTCATGACAAAGCAAGAATCACCAATTTTGTCCAGTCTCCCATTTTATCTACCACTTTAGTGTTACTTATGCATAGGCCATAACCCATGCCCAGGGTTATATGTGGGCTTGCACCCAAGCTTCAAACCTGGCACCATCCACCAAGTAACGCAGGAATCTCCAGCCCTAACTCTTGACTATTGTGAATGGAAACTCCCACATTCCTCACTCTCTACTATGTTCTCTAATGGATTTCCTTAGCATCCAGCATGACTGATCTCTCTAACATGTCGTCCCCACCTTGCCTTTTGAACTTGGTTCTTGGCACTGACCTTTCCAGGCCTAAGAACCTGGCAGCCTCTTACATATGATTTTAGCTTTTGCTGTGGTCTAAAATGCATCTGACACCTTGGAGCTTTCTCATCTGTCCCTTCCATCCTTGTGCCCTTCCACTCTTCCACCAGCCATAAACTGAATATGTCCCCCTCCCAAAATTCATATGTTGAAACCCTAATCTCTACGTGATGGTATCTGGAGGCAGAGTCACCAGGAGATAATTTGGTCATAAGCCTTCATGAATTAGAAGAGATAGGTGCCCTTCTAAAAGGAGACCAGAGAGCTAGATAGCTCTCCTTCTACCATGTGGGGACACAGAAAGAAGATGGCTATAAACAAGAAAGCAGGCCCTCGCCAAGAAGTCTACCCTGCTAGCACCCTGACCTAGGATTCTCAACCCTCAAACTGTGAAAAATAAACGTTTGGTGTCTAAATCACCTAGACTATGAAAATTTGTTATAGTAGCTTGAGCTGACTAACATACACCCTGGCCCCTCACACCTGCCACCTGATTCCAGTCTATGGAGTCATATATAGGGGCCTTAGAAGACCGAACATGCTTCACACCAAGTCACAGTAACACAGAAAAGCAAAGGGATATGCTCTTGCAAAAGAAATGACTCTTTCCCTCAAATTATGGAGTATTTGGAATATAATACATGCTACCCTGTAGACAAGAAAAAGTTATTAAATTTAAACACAGGTTGAGAGATTTGAATTTCAAAGACTGTGCAAAGCAGAAAAAAATTGTCCCAAGATTGAGAAAAGGAGTTGATACAAATGATAACTGACAAAGTACAACCCTGTGGATCTCAGACTTGAGGATTTTGTAGTTCAGCAAAATTTTTAAAGAGAAAATTGGAGGATTCACATAGAGTTGCCAGCTTTATAAACTGCCAAGTGTAGATACTCAAGAAATCAACTCGAGTCTACAATCACCATCTTTTCACAGGTGAAAGGATATTTTCACACCAAGAAAGTAGGAAAGATATAACTCCAGGAAAAAAAAGGACAATCCTATCAAAAATGAATAAATTTAACTTTATGAAAGACTCACTCATGTTTTTCTCATTTCTCCACAAGCTGATGAAAATTTTGGCACAGAGCACCAGAATGCTTAAATTAAATACATATTAATTCCTATAAAATATGCACAGTCTCATAAGTCTTCAAGCCTCACCCAGATGCTGTGCTGCATTTCAGACTCTTGGAAAGGTCTCTTGATGAGGGAAGCAAGCTCTGTCTTGTTTGTTGGGGAGGAGGTCTCCTTTCCTTTGAGAAAGGCTACCTTTGTGCTTTTCTGTCGGTCATCAGTCTTGGTCTTCCCAAGCTGCCAGCAAGCTCTCCACTCTGTTTTCCATCACAATTACCTTTCCCTGATAAGACCCAACACCACATTCTCAACAACTGGTTGCTAGGTTTCCAAGAACAGTGACTTCTTGGGAAACATGAGTCAAGTTTGGGATCAAGGTTAAGCTGCTTCCGGGCTCTGGGCCTTCTCTTGGTCACGTGTACATAGAGGCAAATCCCTAGTCTTCCACTCCCATACTTCTTATTGGTCCATTCTTTCACCATGGCTTAGGTTGCTATTTATAAGCGTGGTCAATTTGCCTTCCAGAAGGGAGAAGAGTAGACAGTGAGAGTCAACAGTGCAAGGAAAGAAGTTGCTTTAGAGTCTGTGAAAGTTCAGATAATAGTTACTGAATGCTGTGATTTCAGAGGGGATGTGAAACTCACAAAGGTTTTGTCACTGCTGGGGCAGTGACAAAAAGTTCCTGAGCTGAGAGAGAAGAGCTGACATGTTCCAGAGGAGGTCAGGCCTCTGTGTGCCCCAGCCCTGGCTCTGCTGGCCACGTGACATCAGGCAAGTCGCTTAGCTTGAGTAACCTTGGTGTCAGCACCTCTAACAAAACAGTTCCACTAGTCTCAAGGGCTGTGTGAGGATGACATGGAATCATGTACAAAGGCCCACTAACAACAACCTGGCCTGAGCACAGCCTTCTTTCTTTCCTTCCCTACTTCCTTGACTGCAGGGGAGAGTGTCCAGGCAGAGCAGACTTGGAGAAGGGAGACCTGTGAAAGGCTCTAGGGAAGAATCCAGGTGGCCGTGGGGAAGATTCAACCATATCACCAATGGCACATCTCCGGGTCTGGCTGTCTTGTGTAACCAGGCCCTGTAGCACTGAGTGGGTTGCACACACCTGCCTGCTACACTGAGATTCTTCTACAATGCCATGAGGTCCCTGCACTAACTTCTTGAACCTGGGCCATGACAGTGGGTATGCAGCCCTCACCCTCATGCTGGGTGCTATGCTGTGTACTTTGCATGCGGGGACTCCTGCGGGGCACGTGTGATCATCATCCATATTGCATATATAGAGGAGTAGAGGCATCTGGAATTTGCCCTAAGTCAACAATCAATCCCTGAGAGACTCCACATTCAAACCCAGGTTTGCCCTTAATCTGGCCACTGCACTGGGTTGCCACCACCAGCAAGGGGCGGGGGAGGGGGGCCAGGGAGGAGGCATGCCTTGGGGAAGGTCCTGTTTAGATGTAGAATCAAATATAAGAGAAGAACGTGGGCTGTCATGGAAATGAGGCGGGCTGGAGATGGGAAGGCCGTCTTCATCACCACCCCCTCCTCTCCTACCTCCTTCTTCCTTCTTCTTCCCAGCCCCCACCTCCCTCCTCTTCCTCCTCACGGGAGCATCAAGTGGCCCAGTCATACCCCTCCATACCCCTCACCCACCGCCTCCCACCCACGGCTTCTTCCTCCTCCTCCTTCTCACCACTTGGCCCCAGAGAGCATTCTGCCACCTTCCATTCCTTCTGTCATCTTATCTCTTCTAATAATTGCACATTTCCCTGAGACAAATTCGAAGGCCAAGGGGGGATAAAATGACTTCTCAGTCAATAACCCCCTGAGCAAGTTTCTCCAAAGGACGCTTTCTTGACAAACACACAGGCCCTGTTTTCTTCGCGATTTCAAAGGAAAGTAATGGCACTTGTCCTCCACGGTTGCAGAATTGATCCATCTGTCATCACTGAGTGCCAATTATGTACTTGACATTGAGCAGGGCACTTCACCTCTGCTATGGCGTTTAATCCTCACAGTAATCCAGGAAGCCTCCCTCTCCTCATTATGCAGAAGAAGAAACTGAGTCTCAGACAAGTTAAGTGATTTGCCCAGGGTCACAAAACAGGCAAGTAATGAAGACAGACATAGAAAAAGCTAATTAAAAATAAGTAAGGCATAGAGGTGTATCAGCCAGTTTTTTTTAACGTAAGCAACAGTGGTGTTTTAGCTCCTTTAAGCAAAAGGAACTTTCTTGGTCATCTGTCAAAGCCTCAGAGAATCAGCAGGAAGGCTGGAGGGTCAGGTTTGGAAGTGGGTAGTAACCAGGACCACCGGTGGGGCAAGGTATAAAAAATAGAGACGTCAAGAGCCCTCCATCCTGGGCTCTACCCTATGGGGATATGTGCTCCCTCTGTTTTTGGAGGCTTGGTGCCTCTTCCCTAACTCCAGAAGATAGTCATGCCTGTTCACCTGCTATCCTCTTGGTAACAGGATCTCAGCTACAGGTTACCATCCTACCAGATTGTAGCTAATGGAAAAGAAAAACTCCCCTCAAAGAATTTCCACCAGGAGGATGGCACGAGGGGGAGAGTCATCTACTAGGGTGTGGTGACACAGATCACAGCAGGCTTCACAGAGCAAGTCTCAAGCCAAGACTGGAGGGAGAGCAGTGGTACCCCAATAGCAGCTTGCTGGGATGGTGTCTGCCTTCTGGGAAAGCTGTGCTGAGGCTGTGACCCATTTTCTCCTCCCATCAACCCCTTGAGTTAGGGACTATTAGTAGCTCTTTGGAGAGGGGAGGAAACTGAGGCTCAGAAAGCTTAGGTTTCTTAGCCAAGACCCTACAGTTATGTGGCTAAGTTAGAGTTTGGTCCAGACCTGGCTGACTAGAATCCAAGCTCTTAACCACTCTGCTGCCTATAATAATGCCTATAATAATGCCTCCTTATTACAGAGCATTACATGTGTCAAAATGCTCTCAGATCCATTATCTCAGTTCACACTCCCCGCCAAGAAGACAGGCAGGTGTGTTGATGTGCATTGCCCAGCCAAGCAAATGGGGCCCAGAGAGGTTAAGTGACCTACCCTGGTTCATCTGGCTGATTAATGGGAGGGCTGGCCCTGCCACCTCCTTGCCACACCTTCCTTGCTGCCCATATATTCCAGAGGGTTCTGAGTGCCCAGCCAGAGTGAGGGTCAGAGTCAGAACAACAAAGAGCCATGTGTTTCCAGATTCTGGTATTTAATTCCCAGGCAGACCACCTGGCCCCTCACTCCATGAAAGCACCTGAGGGCCATGGAGGGTCATCAAGTGTCCAGCCCCCTGCCCCCTCAGGGTCTGGGCATGTTTAAACACAACCAAGGAAACGTTACCTAACAAATTAGCAACAGGTACAAGCAATCAAGCCATCTGCTGCCTCCCACCCACTGCCACCGCCTAATCCCCTTTCTCGGCAGTGTCCCCGGCTCCGTGCTCAGACACAAATTAATAAACTGGCCTTTGCATATGTATCTGTGGCTTCAGGTAGGGAGAGAGCCACACGAGCAGGTGGTGGGAATGCAATCACTGGAGATGCTTTGCTCACACAAATGGCCTTCGGTGTGAAGGGAAGTCTACTGAAGGGCACTGGGATGGGACTAGCTAATGGAGACAGGTCCTGAGTGGCCAGCATAGGGGCCCTCAGGGCTGGCTCCCTGTTCCACGTGGGAAGCATCTCCATGCTCTGCTCATCCCTCTAAGGTCTTACACCACCAGTCCCATCAGCCATGTTAGAAATGCCAAGGCAAGAAGAGGCCACATAACCATCCCATGGCCAGCAGAAGGCACAAACGGAGGCAGGAACGAGTCCCAGGCCCCAGGTGGCTAACTTGCCCAGGAGCCAGTCTCCAGCTACCTCTCAGAGTCTCAATCTCCTCATCGCAGATTTCCAGGATGTGTGACTGTGCTAGCAAGGTCCAGTCAGGTTTGACCGAATTCATATTTAAAATGGCCTGCATTTATTGACCACTTACTGCATGCCAAGCCCTTTACTTCATTTCTCTCTCTCTCTTATGAGGTAAATGTTGCTATGCCCATTTTACAAATGAAGAAAATAAGGTTCCAGTGAGGTCCAACTCAATTATGTCAGTGGGTACTTACTGTGATCTAGGCAGGACTCAGGCTCAAGGTGGGCACATGAGATGCAAAGTTGCACAAGGTAGGCCTGATCCCTGTCCTCATGTGTTGCTGACAAAATAATGGGGAAAGGGCTTCTCTGAGGCTCAGAAGATGAAGAGGAACCATCTAGATAAGAAGTGGAAGAGGGAACAGCATGTGCAAAGACCCTGAGGAAGGAAAGGTTTTGGTGGTGGGACTAGTGTGCCTGGCACCCAGCACAAGGAGAAGAGCTGAGCTGGAGGTCAGGCCCAGATCAGGCAGGGTCTAGTGACTCCAGAGGGTGCACTGAATTTTCTCCCAAGTGCAATGGGAGACTGTGGCTGAAGGTCCCAGGGTCAGTTCGACTCCAAAAAACAGGCTTCTTCCACCATGCCACACTATCCCCTCTCACCCCGTGTGACTCCTGCAGGAGTGAAGGAAACTGGTAGTCACCTCCTTGGACAACCTTCTCAGAGTCCAGAATGGGCTGTTGGAGGACCCTGGGGGTTCCCAGGCTGGGATTTTCTTCTAGTCACACATAGAGCTGGGCCAATGTTTTCCCATTTTAAAGTCCTGTGTTACCCAGGACTGGGGTAGCAAAGGAGGATAGGAGCCCACACCCTCCTCCCACGGCTGTATGTCCTTCTGGACAACCTTGGGCTTGGGAGACACTAAACATCCAGGAATGTGTCTGGGATGGGGACAGCAGAGCCCCCATACAGTGAACTCACAGTGGAGCGTCTGGGAAGGGATCCCAGTAACTCAGGCACCCCAACCCAGGTAGTGGCAAGGACCTTGGGCACTGGGACCTCCTGGACTCTACCCCTTACTAGCTGTGTGTCCAAGAGCATGTTTTCAAACCTCTCTGAGCCTTTGTTTTACCACGTGTAACATTAATAGAGTCTCCCTCAAAGAACACTGGAGAAGATAAAGCAGCTGCAAGCACCTAGCCTGATGTCCGCACTTAGGAAGAGCTCAGTAAATGCTAAGTGACATGATTATTTTCCTCCGTCTTCTCCCAGGCTGCCCCTCTTCCAGCCAAGGAGCATCAAACCTTCATCTCCTATTGTCCCAGAGCTTTGCTGCACTTGAAGTTTCAAATCCCTTGTTAAAAATATGCTTCAAAACAAGCCAAAAAGAGGAGGTGGGAAAGGGAAAAAAGAGGAGAGAAAGGGAAGGAGATTTTCTCACCTGAATCCAGACTTCTAATTCTGCTAGTGACCAGGGACTGCCCTGTGCCAGCTTCTCTTGCAAATCAAAGAGCTGTGGAATAATCAGCAGCAAAGTGCTGGGTTCTTTGAGTGTGGGGAACCTGAAAGGAAGCTTGTGCCCTCTTCTGCTCCTAGGAGTGGCCGTAGGAGATGGTTTGGGCAGGGCTGGTAACTGGTGGGTGGAGTGATCAGGCTTAAAGAAGGGAGGAGAGTTGAGACCAGCGCTGATTGTACATTACACCTGTTCCTCAATCTGGATTTGGGCAAATCACCCACTTCTTTCAGCCTCCATTGTCTCTTCTGTGAAATGAGACCATAGCAACTGCCTCACAGGCTTGTTTGGGGGAGGGTGTAGAATACCAGATGGAGAGCCCTGTGCCCGTGTGTGGCATACATGAGGTACCCCATGAGGGGACTCAGGTGTCCAAATGCCAAGCCTTCTTCTTCTCACCCCCACCAAGCTGTCCTTCCTCACATGCTGCCAGGAACATCTGGGTGTTAAGCCACACATCCGGGCTTTCTGACATGCTTCCCTCGGCCCTCCCGACAGCCTTTGTCCTGAGCTGTCTCCACCACTTCCTAACAGGCCTCCCTGTCCCCAACCTCCCCCAGGCCCATAGAGCACACAGCTGCAGATTCACTGCCCTGGCACCCAGGTCTGCTGCTCTATGTCCCCTGCACCCAGCTCAGGCACACTGCCCATCGCCGGCGGCTCCACTTGGCAGTCAGAGCCAGCCACGCTCTGGGTGCTACTGGCCTATGGGATGGCCATCAGAGCACCCAGTACCAGCTGGCACACAACAGCCCTTGCTGCATCCTCCCATGTTCAGCAACACCGTCCCCGAGACTCACCCTGTCCCATCCTGCCTCTTTGTTTTCCCTCCTGAAAACCTCAGCATCCTTCAGCATTCAGTTCCAATGCTTTCTCCTTCCAGAATCCCCCCCAGAATATTCTCTCTCTCACTATGCAGAATTTGGACTCCTCATGCTAGTGCTCATCAAAGTCTACTTAGAATAGGGTTATTTGCATAGATGGGTAATTTTCTAAGTCTGTGTTTAAGTTTGTACTGCATGCAACAGGATGTTAGCTCTAGCTGAGGTGTCAATGAATCAGGGCTTACACCAGGGCACTCACAGTATGGGTGGTATGAATTGTCAAGGGAGTGGTGATGTTGAGGGGAGAAGGAAGTGGGGGAGATGTGGGCTTCCATCTGCAAGTGTTCATGTGGGGTTCTCCACAAGAAGGACTCTCTGAGCCAATGTGAGCAAGTGAGCATGTGGGCTTCATTCTCTCTCTCTGTCTCTGTCTCTGTCTGTCTCTGTCTCTCTCTCTCTCTCTCTCTCTCTCTCTCTCTCTCTCTCTCTCTCTCTCACACACACACACACACACACACACACACACACACACACAAACACACTGCACATACAGCACACAGGCATCTGTTACATCTTTGCATTCTGAAACCTCATGATTGGTACAAGTTAATCGACAACTATTGAGACAAAATTCTGGTTGAGCTCTCTAGACCTCAGGCCTGCTAGGTATACCAAACACCTCCAACAACTGAATACAAAGATCAGTTATGACAACGTGCTGTTCCCTTTCCTGAGTGTTATTCACAAGCATGTCCTCAAGACCTGGTCCCATCTTCGAGGGCAGAGGCCCGAGGGCACCGTCTCTTTGAGGCAGAACTAGTGTTCAAACGCCATCTTGGGGTTGTGACTCCCAAGCCCCTGAAGGCAGAAGCTTTGGAAGGCTCTGCATCTTCAATCCTCAATCTTCAGGTACCAGCTGGCTGGAGCTTTCTCTGGAAGCAGAGCTCCTCCAAGCCTCCTGGATTTGTGCCTCTTTCTGTGAGACAAGAAACTGGAATGTACCATGTGGGCTAAGTAATGGGGGTATGAGCATGCACATCCCCCTTCAAGGTTCAGCTCAGACACAACTTCCTCCAGGAAATCTTTCCTTAAACTCTCCCCTCACCCCCAGGCAGGTAGCATGATGGCCTGTTTGCAGGTCTGTCATCTGGATCCCTCAGCAGGCTTCGAGCTTTAACCACAGGGACAGTGCCTAGCACACCTTAGACATTTAACAACCCCTTTATGAATATATGAATGAATTGCTGAATATATGTTTGTATGTATGTATGTATGGATGGATGGTTGGATGGATGGTAGAGGGATTGATGGATGGATTGATAGTGGAGGGACGGATGGTGGGTAGATGGATGAATGGTCGATGGATAGGTGTATGAATAGTGGAGGGATGGATGGATGAATGGATGGATGGATGGATGGATGGATGGATGGATGGATGGTGGAGGGATGAATGGATGGTGGAGGGATGGATGGTCAATGAATGAATGGATGGATCGTGGAGGGATGGATGGAGAGATGGAAGGATGGATGGATGGATGAATGAATGGTGGAGGGATGGATGGATGGATGGATGGATGGATGGATGGATGGATGGATGGAGGATGCTATGCTATATCTATGGAAGCAAGGCCCAACCACATGTGAGTGTATGGGTAGAGAAGGAGAAAGAGGAATATGCTAGAGAGAGGGTACAGGAGCTGGCCTCAATCCTCATCTCTTCAACCTGGAAATTTTCTCAAGAAGGAATGGATTAGTCTTCTGAGGACAGTGTGGGAGCCCAGAATGGGGAAGGACGCCCCTCGACCTTCAGGGGGTCCACAGAAAGCAGCCCAACCCCCAGCCCCCAGCCCCAGGTGCCTCCTGAGCCCGGAGAAGAGATCAGCCTTGGATGAAAGTCAGTACTCCCTGTCACTGCCCCACCAGGAGAAGGGCCCCTCCTATACCTGCTCCTAGACCATGCTGCACCCATGGCCAGTTCTCTTGGCTGAAAATCTCAAAGGATTTTTTTCCTCAAATGCTTGTAACTACAGGAATTTGGGAAAGGATCATGAGGAGAATTGCCGTCTCCGACTCCTCTGCAAACCCTACCAAGGCTTGGAAAAGTTCATCTTCCCTAGACTCCCGACACTCTGTCTTTTCTGTGGCCAGTAGCCAACCGGGAGCGAGTTCATTAATATTAATGTTAATAATCTCCTACATTTGCTTCACGCTTTCCCGCTTACAAAGCACTTTCAGATCCATCATCTCAGCCGATCCTCAACACCAGCCTGAGAGGTCAGTGGGCAGCGATTACCATCCCCGTTTCACTGAGGGGGAACAAGGTCCGGGAAGAGATTGGATCATCCCAAGGTCACACAGCAGCTGGGCCTGCAGAGGGCTCGCAGCAGGGCCCAGGTGTCCTGACCCCCGGGCCAGCACCTGCCCACCCCATCTCAATGCTGCCAACCCCTTTCCTCTGCTGCCTCGTCAATGTCACTGTTAGCGTCATCTCCTGGTTCTCAGTCATTAGAAAGGGAGGCTTAAAATAAATAAGAAAGGCAGACTTCGGCCATCTGCTGAAATGGGTGAAATGATCTGCCAGCAATTTGCTGGATAGGTGACCTTGGGTTGGATGTTGCCTTCTCTTGGCCTCCATTTCCTCATGTGTCAAGAAGGCTGGTCTTTTTTCCCCTTCCGCCCTGCCCCTCTGTGACAGGAACCTAAAAATTCCACCCTTGGTTACAGACTGAGACTGGTAGCCATCGTGTCTCTGGGGTCCTTGTGTTCTGAACTGGGAAGGACAGACACATATCATGAGCTTATGACAGCCAGGGGATGGAGCTATGAAGCAACAGAGGACTCCCCAAGAACCCTCCTGAGGATGGGGGTGGAGCTTATCACATTGCTGCCTGTAGCTACTCGGTGGTAAGTACCTTAAGCACATTACCAAACACACCTCAAAATAGTCCTACTAGATGGCAATTATTTTCCTTCTAAAGATGAGAAACTTGAATCTCAGAGAGGTTACTTGACATGCCCCAAGTCACACAGCAAACAGCAGAGGCAAGTTCCAAATCAGATCTGGTCTGATTTCTCAGTCCCAAATGTTTAATGATCTAGAAGGTGGGGCGGGAGGGGGGTGGATACACAGGAAACCTGGTAAGTCCACCCTTCCTCCATTGCCTTTCTCTCATCCTCTGTCTCCTCTCTTCCTCCCTCACTTTCCTGGAGTCTCAGCCCTGGACTGGATCTCCTCTGCTGCTCCAGTTCGCCCTGTCATCTCAGCCCAGGCGGAGATTTATGGATCTCACTTCAAGGATTTTTCTTTAATAATAACATTTATAATCATTTTAGAAATTAAGAGCTGAGGATGCAAAGCATTTTAATTAAAATAATCCGCAGTTGATAATTATAGGACTCTCTTAGCTGGAACCATCTTCTTTCAATCTGTCACACTCCCTAAGAAGGCAGGAGTAATTGTGAGCCAGTGAATGAGTCCTGGTATCTGCGTACTGGTACCTGGTCCCTCTTAGAGGCTGTAGCTGGGAAGGTGGGCTTGGGGGTAAGCTGGGCTGGCACTGGCTTTGGGATGCCTTGTATGCCCTGGTGAAACATACAAGACTGGCTTCTCACAGGAGAGCAAGTCCTTCCAGAGTCCGCTGCACACCCCCAGAGAGCACAGTCTTCTGCTGGTTACCCCTGTGGGCCCAGAGAGGCTGAGGCCCAAGGCACAAAGGAATGCGATAAGGTTTCTACATGAGAAGCAGAGTCCTCACTCAGTCCCTGCCCTCATGCTAAGACCCTTCGTCCCCTACCTCTCTCCCCCAGCCCACCCTCACCCCCACCCCAGGCACAGTCCTACCCTCTGTGGTCAGAAGAGGGCAGCGAAGGCCACCAAATGCAGACACAGTCCCTGAAGAATGGACCCCATGGCTGGGGAGGCTGGGCATGAGCCAGTCGAGACAATCCCACTCCATGCCTGCCATGGAGACTCCCCCTCTCAGCTCTGGCTGCACCACAGGAGAATGGCACGGATCTCTTCCCAGCAGGAGCTCACATTCCAGTAGAGACAATAAACATGTAAATGAACACATATAGAAAGTGATTTGTGCTTATAATGAAGCTACAGTAGCGAGGGTCTAGAAGGTCATCAAGTCTGTGCATGGGGTCATCAGGGAAGACTTCACAGGGGAGGCAATGCCTTGTCAGGGTTGTGAAGGACGAATAGGAATCCAGTAGCACAATGACCATTTTGACCACTGGGAGCTCTTGGCTGTTTACCACTGTACTGGTCTGTTGCATCCCAGCTTCACAACAAGCCTGAACGATAACTTTATTACCAGTGTCTCTGCCTCTTCTAGATAAAGAAGCGGGATTGGAGAGGGGCGTCATGTGCTCGAGGTCACATGGTAAAGAAGAGGCAGAGATAGATCCCAAACCCTAACTCATCCATGTGCTTAGCCAGTGGGATGTGGGGCCCTCCAGGGTAACAGACCTCTGGGACGGGCATTCACCCACAGAGGGGACGTTTGCAAAGGCCACAGGACTCAGCATGGGCTACAGTAGCTGGTAAAACAGGAGGCAGAAGTGAGGGGCGGGTGGTTTCCTGCTAGATAAGTCTTAAGTCACCTTTGAGTGCGACTGTCCTTCTCTGGGCCTTAGCTCCCGCATCAGTAAGTATAGGGTGGGGCTCTTTCCAGAGACCTTTTCAGTTCAGAGAGTCTTCAGCCTCCTGGACCCACTGTGATATCTCTGGGCAAACTGCCTCTCCTCTCCCCAACACTCAGCCCTAGAAAGCAGGAGGGAGAGGGGAAGGTGTCCCCCACCAGGGCTTCATCTCAGATCCACTCAGAGAAAAACACAGGATGGAAAAGGAGATTCCGATAGTGGCCTATGAAGTGGCCTTACTTGATTTCATGAATGACTCCATCTCCTCCCAGGGAACAGGAGGGACACGAGTGGGTCAGTCAAGGGAGAGCCGGATCCACCCCAGCAGGAGGCGACAGCTGTCCTGTCCCTCCACAGACTTCCCACCCTCTGCAGCCCAGGCAGCATCCCTCCCCACCCCGCTGGAGCCTCCCCAAGCAGTGGACAGGGACTGGGAAAGGATTATACAAACTCACTCATGGATAAAATTGGTTCTCGGTCTGAGAAGCCACAAGAGGGAGAGCACAATGAGTGTCATGGGGGGCCTGGGACTGGCAGTAAGGAGCGGGGCTGGAGGGACCGTGCTGAGGCTGGCCCATGGTGCACCATCAGGGCTGTCCTCCCACCCCAGTCATTATTTCTCAGCGGCATTTCCATCCCTGGTCGGCACCTTCTCTGCACCCTCCAGAGGGCAGACATTGGCTGGAAGCACTGAGAATAAACTTGCACACCCGCCAACTCCAGACTCAGGCCTTCTGGAGGACAACTCTGCCAGGGTTGGTTGAGCTATGGAGGGTGTGCTAGTTTTGCAAAGCTCTAGGCCACAGACATGGCAGGATTAAGCGAGGGGCATGGAAGGAGGGGGCTACTCAGTCAGTTGACCTTCCAAACACTGCCCAGCAAAGCACAACCTTCCTTAAGTAGTGGCTTCTCTGGATGCAACTTGGCCTCTCCAGGTGGGCAGCGTCTCTCTCCCTCTGTGCCCCCCTTCAGAGAACACTGGAGGCCAGCGCTTTCAGGAATAGAGTTTCACTGCAGCTAAAGAGAGTGGAGCAACCCACATCTCATTTCCTGTATTCTGTATCAATAGACACCCCGAAATGGGCAGGAGACGGAGACTAGCCAAACCCCAAGAGAACTGGAAAACATTTAGATACAGGAGAATACGTACCTAAGAAAGAAAAGTGAGCATTGGCAGGATTCAGAATGATGGCTACATTGAGGGGGGAAAGGCAGGGATGGGCAAGAGGAAGCCATACAATTAAGCATCGATCATTGTCAAGGTCTGCTTTTATGTTAGGAGGCGGGTTTGAAGGTGCTTATTACATTGTTATCATGTATATATGAATGGGTGAAAAAAAAACTAGGACCAAATATACACCAATAAGGAGTGTGATGAAGATAACTTCTTAAATTCTGTGCATCTGAGCTTCAAAAAATTGGGGATTATATCAAAGAAAAATATAAACTGTAAGACTGAACCACACCTCCCTGCCCCCCTTCTCCCCTCCCCCAGCTTCCTCGGCATCTGGGTTCCAAATCTTCCTTTCTTCCTACTTGAGGCCCAGATTATTCAGAAGATTTCCTCTTAAAGCAGGGCCCAGCCTACCAGTTTGGTGTCCTGAACATCACAAAGAAAAAATAATAATAATTTTTAATTTTAAAATGCCCTAAGATGCTATAGGTCAAATGGTGTCTGCTCCGTCTGTGACCTCAAGGGTCTCACTCCAGGAGAAGCCCACGTGCCGAGAACACCGAGTGTGGTTTAGGAAGACAAGGGGCAAGAGAGACAGAGGATCCGCATGTTCCTCCCTCCCCTCTTTCAGTGCTCTTGCCTGAGAATCTTGCTGTGACTTGGGCCTCACTGGGCTGGGTTTCCTGACCACAGCTATTCCCTCCAGGATAGGGCAAGGGAACTTGGCCTTCTCTCCCAATCTCTGTCTCCATCTCCCACTCCTCTTCCCATCCTCAGCCCCCACTCTGTGGCGTTTCCCTAAGGAAGCTATTTTGCTGATCCTCTCATGCGCCCCTGCCTTAGGGAGTTTGGCTTTCCCTGAGCAGGTGGGATGGAGGGGCCTTTGCTTCCCAAAGGAGCAGGAAGGGAAGGTCCCCACCATTTCAGTCAGACAGAGGTCCCAGCCCCTTGCCTCAAGCCCCTTTGTCTCAAAGCCCCCTTGCCTCAAATCCTCCAGAGAAAACAGATATGGGGAAGATCCTTATCTCCCTCTCCTTGTTTAAGCTGATTCATCTCCAGCTCTCACTACACGCCCACTTAAATCCATATAAACGACCACTGAACACGTCAGTGAGCCCACCCCCTCTGCCCCACCCTGGATGGCCCACTCTGGTTATCCTCCAATGGGGAAAGCTGAGAAGAGCAGTTGCTTTTGTAGACGTGGAGAAGGGAGGGAAAGCAAGTTCTGGCTGTCGCCCAGGATGAGACAAGATGAACGCCAGGACCAGGCATCCTCTCCAAGCTGGGGCACAACCTTTGAGGTCTACACATCCCATAGATACATTATCTCACTTGACAGAACTTTAAGGTTGGCAGCCCCATTTTCTGGATAGAGTCAGTGGCTCAGGAGTTTGAAGTCCTCACTTTGCAGGAGTGGCTCTAGGAAGACAGGTGACAGGCCCAGGTTCACAGAACCCCTGAGTGACAGGCACTGGCCTGGCCTAGAGCCTAGTTCTGCCGGCTTCCAGTCTGGCTCTCTCTCAGGCCATCATGCTGGCTTCCTGCTTGTTGCCTTGGCTGGGAGAAGGCTCTAGGCAGGCCACCCCTTTCCACTGAGGGAAGGCAGCCTCAGGGAAGGTGCACAGACACGGAACAGAGTCAGGACCAATGACTGCAGGACCAGGGGTCACAGAGAAGATGTTGATTCGGTCTAAGGAAGTCCTTGAGAACAAGACTCAAGGAAAGAAACTGAGGAAAGAACACAGGGTGGAATCTTGGCTCTGTCTGTTTTAACTGAGATACCCAGGCCCAGTCACTCACCTTCTCTGGGCTTCAGGGTCCACCTTTACAAAATGAGCTTTTACTACACATCCTCCTGGCCTCACAGACCATCTGAGAATTAAGTGTGATGCCATATGCCATGGAACAGCCTCCTCAGTGATCTTAGCTATTATACTTTCAGAGCCAACCCTTGGTTTCTTGTGCCATTCAACTGAGGAAGGGATCGCTGGTAAGAGAGGGAGGTCTCAAGCTGCTGGGTGTACTCAGCCCCATATATGTGCCCTCTCCAGGACAGTATGATTCCACAAGTATTCACTAAGTACCTATGGGCCAGGCACTGTGCTAGGTCCCAGGGATCAAGGCGCTAACAGAACAACGTGGTCCCAGACTCCAGCCTAGTGATTCTCAGCCATGGGTGCTCCTTAAGATGCCCTGGAGGGAAGTGGCAAAAACATCAACGCCCAAGCACCATTCTAGACCACCGAATCTGAATCTGGATTTTTTTCAGAACTTCCAGGCAATTCTAACATGCAGCTAGGATGAGATAGGAAAATAAGCAATGGTAGTACATTCTTATGGTCTGCTCAAGAAAGTACAGAGAAAACCTTGGAGAGGTGCCTAAGTCAGACTTGGGTGGTGGTGGGAGGAGGGTCAGGGAAGGCTTTCTGGAAGAAATGACAGATGACCCCTTGCAAGGTGATGGCAAGTTGGAGGAACTGAAGGCAGTTCTGCTGGACCATTTCAGAGGGTGAGGGGAAGGCAGCAGGATGAATGAAGTTGGAACAGGCAGTCAGGACCATATTACAGAGGGCACATGTGCCCCATCAGGGAGTTTGCACAGACTCCAAAGGCAATGGCATACGTGGAGAGGAATTAAGCAAAGGAATGTCACAACCAGATGTCTGCCGACTACCTGGGGAACTTATCTTGTTAATCTAGGCAGCAAAGGACTCCAGGAGGTTGGGGTCAGGACCTCCTCCACTAGGCCCCCAGTGCCCGAGGAGCACAGAAGCTCTCCCCAGGGCTGCTGGGTGCTTCCAGTTTAATCCGAATTCCGCGGTGCATTAGCAAGGGGCTCCCCGGGCCAGCCAAGTCCCTGGTACTAATCAGCCACGGAGGCGGGATCGATGTCAACTGCATTGATCTTGCCTCTCTTTGGCTCCTTAAAGAGCTTATTGACTGGACAGCCTCAGGGGGCTGGGACGTGTACTGTGCACCCGAGTCTCATACAACTGTGGGAGGAAGGAGAAGGCAAGGAGAGAGATCCTCCCAGGTCTACCACCTCACTCCAGTCTCACCCTCATCCTGGGTATGCCCCTGTCCCCTATTCCACCCACCCCAAGCTGGTTATCATGGTGTTCAAAGCCTCGGCCTCACTATTTGCCACTCTTTCTCTGTCTTCAGGACCTAGCTACATAGAAATGCCTTTTCCTTAACCCCATTGCCTTGGATATGTTGTTTCCTCTGACATTCCCTACCTCAATTTGCCCAGTCGGACCTACTCCTTCTGGTATATCACCTCCTCTTGAAAACTTCTCTGATCTAGCCTCATGAGTCATGAAGTGGAATGCTTAACACATTTTTCAAAGCCATTTACCGTAGCTCCCTCTTCAGATTGTAAGCTCCTTAAGGACCCAGCATAAAGCAGATTCTAACAAAGGCTTATGGAGTAAATGAATGAAAAACAAATGAACGAATGCTTTAAAATGTCCTACGAACTTCCTTCTTTAGCCCTGACCCTGCACAGCCCCCTGAGGGTAACCGGGTCAGATCTGATCTAGATCTGTAAATGTTACAGCTGGAAGGAAACTTATACCTTATTATCATTACATTTAATCCCTCCCTTTATAGTTGGGACCACAGGTCCCAGGAGAGAAACTGACTTGCTGAATCTCACAACAGCAGGTGGTGGACTGAGAACCCTCCAGATGCTGCTCTATGTGGACCTGGCCATGGGAATGGGAGTTGGCAAAACCCACTGACCACCTCCAGACATTCTCTTTCATCATGCTGACTTCCTGTGACAGACTTTGTCTCTTCAGGTAGGTCTGGCTGAGCTGGTATCATTTGGACCCCAGAAAGGAGGCTCCCAGAAGACCAAAATTCTTTCTTACACTGAATCACATTGTGAAAAAAAGGACAAATTGCTTCCCATGTGCAAGCTTCGGTTTCCCAGTCATTAAAATGGGGATGGGGTAGATTCTCTGCCTTTTCTCTTTTGGTCTTAGGCAAGGAGCAGGTATTGGGTCTTGAGAAAGACTTGTCATTTATTGAAAACTATTTACCCAATGTCATGCCATTTCATATCTGTGAGAGAGAGCAAGAGAACATCGGTCTGGGAAGTCAAGTTGAGGAGCATAGCCTGTTTTTGTTTGCTGATTAACTTTTTTGTTGAAATATAACACACAGAAAATGCACTTATCATAAATGTGTAGCCTATAAAATTACCAGAAACAGAGCCATTTGTGTTACCAATATCCAGATCAAGAAACAGAAACTTTCCAGTTCCCCGAAGCTCCCCTTGGTCTGCCTTCCAATCACTACCACCCAAATCTACTATGCTGAATTCAAACACCATAGAGTAGCTTTGCCTCTTTTTGCACTTCATATAAACAGACTCTCATAACACCTTACCTTTTGTGTATGTCTTCTTTTGCACAACATTGTGCTTCTGAGATTCGTCCATAATGTTGTGTGTCATTGTTAAGTGGCTGTTCTCATTGTTAGGTAGTATTCCATTGTATGAATATATCATAATTTATTTATCCATTCTACTGTTGATGGGCATTTGGGTAACTTCCAGTTCGAGGCTATTATGGATAGTGTTAAAGTAGTCTGTTTTTAATATTTTAAACAACCATTTTAGAAGGCAGACACTTAAAAATGGTCAAGAATAAAATAAATGTGCATTCATCCCCTCATTTAATAAATATCTACTAAGCACCAAGTGTGTCCTGGAATGGTCTTTTCCTTTCCTTTCCTAAGCTTAGTCTTTAGAGACCAGGTGACATCCCACCTCTTCTAGAAAGTATTTTTGATCACTCCCAACCCATAGAGACATTCCCTCTTCTCTGAAGTCCCAAGGCAAGTCCTGTCAGGGACACACAATAGACCTTGAACGCAAACTGCCAGCCTTGTTCCTGCTCCTTCTTTGTGCTCATTTTTAGATGGGCGCTCCAAAGGAGCAGGCATTGGGTCTCATCTTTCTCTACCTTCCACAATGCCATGCACAGCATGAGACACATTCTAAAATCCACAAAATAGACATTGAATTGAACTAGATCTCAGTTACAATAAAGTAATGTAAATGCATGAAGACCCTCAATTTCCACCTGCATCCCCAAGGATAATGTTTTTGTAAAACATGGAAAAGACTTATGCCAGACGTGGGCAAAACCTGTGGACAGCAATGGATGGAGAAATGCACTGCATTCCTCTTGAAAGCCAAAATGAATCGATTCCAGAGCATGAGCTGTTTATTATGACTTATCTTCACTTCTGTCTCCACTCGTTGGTGCAAATAATTAGAAATGGTTTGGTCAACATTGAAGTTTTTGGACAGTGGACAAATTCACCACCACGGGTAGATAATCCTGGTGGCTGCTCTCAAGAAGCTGCAGCTAAGTCTTACAACAAGGTTTTACTGTGAGACAAACTCCAATCTCACTGGAGTTTCAGAAATATTCACCTTCTACTTTGTTTTCCATGGACTTCTACTAATCTCTAAATTCCACCAAGTGAGACTGAAAAAGAATAGTTTTAAAGCCACGTAGACTTTAGATTCAAATTCCAACTCTATTTCTTGTTAGTATGACTTTGGGAAAATGACTCAATCTTTCTGAACCTTAATTTATTTCATTTGTAAAAGATTTTTAGAATATTTCTTTATTTCAGGCCAGGTGTCATGGCTTACACCTATAATTCCAATACTTTGGGAGGCTGAGGCAGGAAGACTGCTTGAGGCCAGGAGTTTGAGACTAGCCTGGGCAGCATAGCAAGACCCCCATTTCTAAAAAATATTAATTAGGTGTGATGGCATGCACCTGTAATCCTAGCTACTTGGGTGGCTGACACAGGAGGATTGCTTGAGCCCAGGAGTTGTAGCTATAGTGAGCTGTGATCATGCCACTGCACCCTAGCCTGGACAACAGAGCAAGACCCTGACCCCCCCCCAAAAAAATACTTCTTAATTTCAGACATTATATTTTTAAGCGTAATTTGCATTTGGTTCTCTTTTGTAGTTTCTTTCTTTTTCTGCTGAAATTAGTAGTTCAGTCTTTACATTCATTGTGAGCATACCTTTCTTTATATCCTTGAACATAGTTATATAACCAACTTTAAAATATATGTCTACTAATTCCACAATCTAGATCATTTTAGGGCCAATTTCAATTAATTGTTTTCGATAGGTCAAGTTTTCCTACCTCTTTTTATGTCTAGTAATTTTGTATTGCATCCTGGATATTGTAAATAATACAAAGATCTTAAATTCAGTATGTTGTTATAAAAAGTATTAGGGCTTTTTGTTTGTTTCTTCAATTAAGCAACTAACTTGAGTGAACTGTCACTGCAAACTGTTGCCCTGTTAGTGGTGGCATTAGCCTAAAATTTCTGTTCCTTTATCCTTAGCTGGGCACCTTATCATCTGTTCTGCATGTGCATTGGTTCAGGGGCTAGCCAGATATTCGACGGTGTTTATACACAGAATCTGGGGTTTCCTTCCCTGGATCATGCCTTTCAAGTTTTCCTCCTTTACTTTCCAGCTGCCATAGTTGCTTTGAAGTCTATTTTCTGGCTCTTCAAGCCAGTGTGAATCAGTATGACTGCAGGTTTCTACCCATTTTCAGTCATACAACATGAGGAGGACTGGGGCTTGCTCTCAGGCTAATCTTATAAAAAAAGGAAAGTGCCCTTTCCTTTCTTCTAAGTGTCAATATCCACTCACCCCATTCCCCCCTGGAATCTGCCTGCTTTGTTACTTTCCTTCTGAGAACTATTTTTTAATATTTTGTTCAGAGTTTATAGTTGCTATCTGTGGGAGGGGCGGTCTGTTAAGAGCTACTCAGCTGGGATCAGAAGCAGAAATTCCTATAATACCTCTCTGAAGAGCTGTGTTGAGGATTGTATGAGATAAGTCTATAAAGTGATCATCATAGATGCTCAGTAAATGCCTCCCCGTGCTGCCATCCTCAGGCCTCAGTTTTTTATGCCTGAAATCATCGTTCCATAAATACACAGCGCTTTGTTCTTCTTGAAACCCTTTTAGCGTATTGCATTATCCAAACCCTTACAAAATTCCTGAGGGAACAGCAGGGTAGACATTAGTCCCCCTCTGTACATGTGAGAAAACTAGGTTCAGTGGGATGATGGGACTTGCTCAAGGCCAGAGTTAACCAGTAGCAAAGGCAAAACCAATCCCGTTCGCTGATGTGTTGCTCCACGAACATCTGCGGGCCATGAGGATGAGCAAACAGAATGGTTAGCAAACCCAGGCAGGTTGGGAGAGTGCCTTGCCCTAAGGCCCAGGTCCCTTTCTACAGAGGAATCCTGGGGGTACATGTGGAATATGCCTTTCTGTGTCGAGCCTTGCCCTAGATGTGAAGGTCTTGCAGACTGTGGGCTCGAGATTGATGCATTTGAACACACTGGTGAGTTTATTCTAAGTGTCCCTGAAGGTCCCTGCACTTATCAAGAGCCAGGGCAGGGATCAGTGTGCTGTCACGGCATTGGCACTACCATCTGGATCCAACAAGTTATGTGTCTTGGAGTATTAAACCCAACTTCCTAACCTGTGAAGTGGAGGAAATATAGACTTGGCCAGCTTTTACAGGTGCTTTGTTGACATTGAGATAATGTGAAGAATGTAAGAGTACTTTTAAACACATTAGTGAGTGCCTGTAAGATGGTGTAGCCATGATCCTCAGGTCTCCAGCCATGTAGAGTAACATGGGACCCCTCCTTGGCTGCCTGTCATATGTGTCCCTGAGTCTGTGGGAGCCCACAAGAGAGGAAGTTTAACAGAGGAGGGCATGGAGGCTGACAGCACTGTCTTGAAATTTTCGCTGCTCTGCTTCCTAACTGAGTGCTTTGGGGCAACCTGCTCCACTTCTCTGAGTCTCAGTTTCCTTATCTGAAAAATGAGAATAATAATGAAAATGGCAAGAATAGTAAATAAATCATGAGGTTATTATGAGGATTAAATGTGATTATGTATGTTAAGTGCTTTGCACAGTGTCTGGCATATGGTAAGTATTCAATAAATAATAGCTAATAATAAAAATGGCAAATGTTACCTGTGGGTACACTTCCCTGCAGAGGTGCTGAGTGGGCTGCCCATGGCTATGGGAAGGAAGTACACACAGCAGCCTGGACTCTTGTGGTCAACGTCGCCCCATGACCTGCCATGTAACCTCTGACCCAGGAAACCTGCTCCCTGATTTCAGACTTCTGTTCCTGGTCTCAAACAAGAGGGGGTGGAATTAAGGCTTGTCCCCCAGGCTCTACACTGCTGCTGAGCTGATTCCAGGCCCTCCTAGGCAAGGCGAGAGATGAGGGAAGAAGGAGTGATTTGTAAACTCAGCTCCAGGCCAGGGCCTGCAGGGACAGGAAGGCGTCCAGACTGTGCTGAGCCCAGGAAATATGGCCCAGGCAGTGTGGGCTACTGGAAAGCCCAGGAGGGGATAGATTTCCTGCACGGAAGGGGGAGAGGGCACCACCAAAGGAACTCAGAGCAAACCCCAGCCGGGCTGAGGGACCAGAGGCCTCCAAAGTGGAAGCTGGGATTTCAGCCACTAATCAAACCTGCTCAGGCCGCCACCCAAAGTACCCCCACCACCTCCTCCATTGGGAGTAGGTTTGAATTCCATCCTGAAGTGAGCTCATTTCTGGGCCTGCCCCAGCAAGGCCGTGCCTAGCGCCGCCCCCCACCCCCTACGCACATACACTTATCCTGTTAGAGGCAGTCAGAGGAAGTACAAGCCCTGGCTTTGCCACTCGCTGCTCTGTGGCCTTAGCAAAGCACTCTAAACCTCAGTTTCCACATCTCTGAACAGGGGCTAACAATCCTACCACCATAAGTTTTCATGGAACAACATATGGAGAAGCATGTGCGCTGGCCCTATGGTCCTTGTGCCCTGCTGCTGACACCTCTCCCAGTCATGCAGGGTGCACAGGTTGTTGTTGGTTGCCTGAGAATATCTTGTCACTCACTGCAGGCCTCTTGCTTTCCTTTCTTTGCTCAAAAAAGCAGTGAATGGGCAGTGACTTTGCCCATGGCTAGATCAGAGCTTTTCAAAGTTTAACGTGCACACAAATTATCTGGGATCTTGTTTAAATGCAGACATCGATTTAGTAGGTCCATATGAGGCCTGAAAGTCTGCATTTCCAACAAGGTCTCAAGTGATGCTGAAGCTGCCAGGCATAGACCACAGTTTGAGTTGCAAGAGGCTATACCATTTGCGGGAGGTATACCTGCCTCCTTGGAATTCAGTCTAGTGGAGACATGGAAGGAATAACAAACTCGGTGGGTGATAGTGTCACACTAATAGGCACGGGAAGTTGTGTGAGTGGGAGGAGACACCTAGCCGGACCTTCAGAAGTCTTAGAGGGCTTCCTGGAAAAGATGACTTATGGAGGAAGTAGTCAGTTCAAGGGGAGAAGGATGAGGAAGGAAGGAAGATGGCACTGAAGAGAGAACAGCCTGTGGGAAAGTCCTCTGGCCAGTGGCAGGGCTGAGGAGCTCATCATGCCTGACAGAAGAGCAACAGAGGGAGTAGAGGGAGAGGAAGCCACAGAGGTGGGCCAGGGCCGGGCTGCATCACCAAAGGCCTGGAAGCCATACATCTGAGCTACACTCAGTGGGTGACAGAGAGACTTTGAAGGATTTTAAGCAAAGAAGTGACATAGTCACTTGACCGTGATTGAGGGCTTAGAAAACTCCCCGTGGCTGCAGTGAAGAGAAAGGCCTCCAGGCTCACCCCAAGCTGAACCACTGCAAGCCCAGAGGGGCATATCCTACTTTTAAAGACATTGCACTGTTCCCTTTCCCTGCTTCCCTACTTCCCCATTCCTACTTGTCACCACCACCCTTAACATTCCTTCCAGCCATGGTCTATAAGCTGGCAACCAAACCCAACACAAGAGCCTCAAAAGCCAACCCCCATCCCTACTAAGCACTCAGGGTGCCAGAATCCCAGCCAAGGTCTTAAAACGAAATAGAAAAAGAAGTACCAGACATTTCAATAACATGCTCCTGCCCTGGGCACGCCAAGCTCAGAATCACAAAAATCAAAGAGAAGACCCTCACCCAAAGCCCTAAAAGGGCTTTAAAGGACCTGACATTCACCACATAGAGACACCTGAGATTTGCTGCTGGGATTGAAGAAGAGGCTCAGTTTACAGCAAGGAGGCGATGACTTTACCCTTCCTGGTGAGGCATTTAGAACTTAGACAACCAGGAAAGACTTGACACCCTTCTGGAAGACCTGAGCTGTTGCACTGGGCACTTGCCTTCGGCACCTGGAACATCTTAGCTAGGAGAGGAGAAGCAGCTGCCTCTTGGGGTTAGAGTCCACCTCTGGGGTGTCCTGTTTCCTAGAGATGCCCTTATGTGGGGGTTGCCAGTCAAGGGAGAGCTGGCTTTGACTCTGCTATCTTGGGATTTGTTGTGTCCCCTGCAAGAGCTGGGGTTGAGCTGAATGATATTATCACATACGCACCCATCTCTGGGATCCTGGGAAAACTCTTAGCTCCTCAAACCCTGCATGCCTCACCCCATGGTACAGACCATCCCTTGTCCTGCACGAACTGGTCTTGACCTCTGTCCTGAGTCTGTGAGTCTCACGCCTTACCTTTGGGTCTATGATTTCTTACCTGGTACCAGAGACATTCCAGGCAGTGATAGGTAATGGGTTTGAAGTCAGATGACTGCTGAATTCCTGGTTGGGCTATTTACTTGCCTCAGCAGGTTGAATAAGTTTTCAGATTCTCTGAGTCTCAGTTTCCACATCTGTGAAATGAAGATAAGACTTCTATCTTCTCCAATGGTGGTTGCGGGCAGTACATGAGACCATGTAAAGCTTTAGACAGATCTTCAGAATGATAACATCATTTTCCAGGACCTGCTGATCAGGAAGTGCCTGATACCCCTCTGGCAACCCCACAAATGGAGATGAGGGTGCATTTAACTCAGAGAAGCCTCACCCAACTCCCTATCCCAGTTTGTTTCCCATACACTTTATTAAATGGAAGAAAGCACATTGACTTTGGAGTCCAGGAGCCCTGTGTTCAAATCCCAGCTCTTGCACTAAGTAGGTCACATTTCCTTCCCAAAACTTGGCTTCTTATTTGTAAACTTGAAACACCTACTTATAAAACAGTTGTGAGAATTAAATGAGATAATGTCTGCAAAGCACCTAGCACACAGTAGACATGTGGCAACCTCCTGCTCTTTCCCCAGGACATATAGTTAAAAATACATAAAGCCTTGTTTCCTCCAGAAAGCATAGCCCTGAGAGGCATTAAACCCGACCCAGATGCCCCAGACACACTCTCCTACTCCAACCTCTTCACCCCTTGCTCAGGGACATTCTGCCTGATGTTTGCCCACGTGTCTCTCCTCTCACTCATCCTAACAGATTCTCTAATCAATCCCCACATGTGGTCAGTGACCCCCACAGTGTAAGCAAGGCAGGAGATAGGGATGCAGGGTAGACTGTGGACTCGAGAAGCTAAATATCCATACCGGCAGTGACTTAAACACATGGAAACTGAACTAACGTGATGAGAGTCATCCTGGATCACTGGTGCCTCCACTGGGTGCCCTGTATGTCACAGCGGCAGGGAATGCTTGGGTATTAGAGCAGAGAGTGCTCTAGGGCTGGAGAACAACACTTTGCAACACAATGTGCAGAATGGGCCCCTGAGAACATCAGCCCAGGGTCTAGAAGGATGAGTATAAGAAAGGTGGGGGAAGAGCCCTCTGGAAAGGTGGGCAGACAAGACTTCAAGCTTCACTGCTCTTGTTTACTGAGGGCCCCCACTTACCCCTCCTCATCTGCAGCCCCAAGTCTGCAGGACAACTTGGTAACAAGCTATGAAGAGAAGTTTGTACAGAAGCAGGCAGATCCAGGTTCAGATCCCATCTCTGGCACATCATCTGCAAGATCTTGGGCAAATTGAGTCATCTTTCTGAGCTCTGTTTTCCTCCTGGGCCAAATGTGGGAAAATGTCTTGTCTGTGCATCCCTCCCACCCACCACCCACCCCCACTCGCCCGGACTGCGAGTGCGAATATCAAAGGAGAACGCTTGGAACACATAACGTAACCATGAGTCCTTGTATCTGAGTGGAGATGCTGGCGTGACTGTTCTGAAAGAGGCTATGAGGACTTCCTCCTCCCTCAGGGTTCCAGAGTAAGATGAAGACCTAGACATCAGAAAGCAGGTGGAAGCAGAGGGGACAGCAAGGCCCAATGTCCTTTACAGGCTGGGATAATAGCTACTACAAATCAGGGCCAGAGCCATGGTTTCCAGTAGACAGATGCCGCAGACCTGACCCCTTGCTCTGTGGCACCAGTCTTGACAGGGCAAAGAGATGAAATGACATTCAAAAACCTCCTGCCTGGAATTAATAAGCTCTTATCCATCCACCTGCCAGTCCCCAAACACCTCTCCCGCTTCCACCTGGAGCCCTCCTGTCCTGAACCTTTCTCTCCTGCCCAGACGTTAAACTCCACCTCTGGCCTCTGGAGTGTCCTGGACTTGGTAGCCAGGCTCAGCCCCTCAGAAGCCCCCAAGGCAGTTGTAGAGGTGCCCAGCCCTGCAGCCTCTGCCTCGTCTTCTCCTCGCCACACTTGCCTGCCCTGAGACATGTCAGGGGATGCTCAGTGTTTCCTCCTCTCTTCAGCTTGATAATTAAGCGTCCTTGTCCTCAGTCCCCTTCCTAATTTATTCATTGTGAGTCATTAGTGGATAATTGGACAGAACTAAAGAACCTTGACAGCTCCAAGCTGGACTCCAAGGCCCATCCCCATGGGTTTATGCCTCCTTCCCTAGGCTCCAAGGCGAGTGTAGCCCAGGTCGCTTTCTCTCTGTCGTGTTTCCTGTTTCTATTGGTTGCTGTTTACAGCTGTATCTCCTCTGCCCTTCTTCCCAGTCCACAGCCAGCTGTGAGTAGGGACCTCTGTCATTCGACTCTGTGTCCCAATTCCTGGCCCTTTCTCCACAGATACTAGGTGCTCAATAAATATTTGCCCGAGGAGTGAATGAATAATGACCTTACCCAAGTAAATACATCCATTCCACCTAACAGTTTTCAATTAAAGTGTTTTGTGGTACCCTGAGGTTCTACTGAAGGAAGGCCCTTAGCAGCAAGTGATGTTCACAAGCTCTGGAAGTAACAATTTAGCAGCTGGGGTGGAAGAATTTCAGTATTTTAACAGGATCCTGGTGCATCCTGGTTGAAGGTCAGACCCATGGAATGAATGCATCACTCTCTTGATGCCTCTAAATCTTGCCTGTCCAGTTCCCTCCTCCCATTCCACCTCTTCCCATCTGTATGTAACAAGATTGGGAAGCCATTTCCCTGAGAAAAACACTGAAGAGCATCCCTGGAGTTGGTAGAAAGAGGATAGTCCTACCCATGCAAGCTGCAGCCAGGGCCCAGGAAGTCACCCATGGAGGAAGGGCAGAACGTCCCTGCAGCAGCACCCCAGACACCAAACATCCCATGCCCAACATCAGAACGCAAAGAGGGGGGCTGGCTGGAGGCAACTTCTTAGGCATCTGCCCTGGAATCACTCTGGAAACCCAGTCCCAGGCTGGGGACCCTGGCCTGCTGTGCAGCCTTGAACAAGCTAGGGTTAGTTTTGCCAAATAGAAAATGGGTTCTCTGCTCCGTCTCTGAGACATCTGCCAAGATCTGTAAGCTGGAAGTCAAGGAGGCCAATCTTAGATATGGTTGCACAGGACCGGCAGGAAGCTTGGTGCCTTATCAATAGGGGTATCTGGTTCTCAACACTATGGTCCAGGCCCTGACCCCTGCCCTCTCCTATCTCCTCATCTCTACTTTTAGACCAGTGTGCTGCAGAAGATCTCTTTCCAATGTTGATTCTTTGATGGGTCACATATGGGAAATAAATAAATGTCTTTACAGATATATTATTGACCCTAGTCTCAAATAGATGAGACAATCATCATCATGCCTACTTTATGGATGGAGAAGCAAGGGCATCCCAAGATTTCATGCTAATCATGCACTCAAGTCTGCCTGACTCCTTTCAAAATACAGAAGCCAATACAAAAGAGAAGAGAGTTTGCTACCTATCCTCATTTCCTATCTTTGCTCCTTCCACCTCTTTGCCCCCCACCCCACACATACACAAATAGCTTTAATAGGTGCCTCTGCTGAGCTCTGGGCATCTAGGGGCACATGTAGCACTAGTTTCCTGACAGCAGAAGTGATGCTGACATGGCTCCCTCAGCCTGGGGGATCTAGCTGAAGCCAACTGGCCAATTTGGGAGATGAACCAATTGGTGTAGTTTGGGGACCTGTGGCCTGGAGCCCTGGGAAACAACAGTGGCAACAGCAATGGCAAAGCCAGGTCCTCAGAACTGGAATGAATGCACATACTAATCTCTCTCAAGGTCCCTCTTAGGGCCAGGATGTAGGAACTTGCTGTGTCAAGAGACTGGTATGAGGGAGATCTGAGAAGGCAGCAAGGAGCTGGACCCAGTCACAGGGAGCATCTTGCCCCTGAGAAGACTGGCAGAGCCCCTCAGGGTGCAGGCATGGGAAAGCCATGCTCTGCCTCAGACGCTGGGCCACTGGGCCAAACTGAGCAGTGACCAAAGTCCTCTCTCAAGCCACAATTTCCATTGGGTGAGCCAGGCTTGAATATGATTGCTCTGGAGTCTGAGGTTGAGGTGAACCTCAGGTAGGTGGGTGAGGGAAGCTGGGTATATCACTGTGAGAGGACAAAGATGGCCAGGTCACACATTTACAAGAATAAACACACCCTCACCTGGGACTAGTCATAGGAATTGTAAGTGCCAGCGAGGTTCTACAGCTAAACTGTCACCTGCTGCTTTGTCACATGGCTGGGAATTTCACCTCAGCCCATGCATTCCTTGAAATCAATGGAAGACGTCCTAGGCCCGTGCCTTAAACTCCAATCATCATCAGATTAGCCGAACTGCAAACTTGTGTGTGAGGCCCAAGGTCCACTGAGTGGGGGCAAGTGGTCATTGCAGAAAGAGGAGAGAGGAATCATCGAGAAGGAAACAAAAGAGAGAAATGAGACTGCACGTGGCTTCACTGTTCCTCTTGGCAACTCTGTGAGGTAGGAATTATTTAACTTATTTTAAAGTCACAAAACATGAAGTTCAGGAAGGTGAACAGGCTTCCCAAGTTCATGGTAATGAAGATCTTCTTACACAAACTATCACGTAAGAGATTTCTGGTTTTGGTTCCTTGTAAGGCAATCGACGTACACAAACCTCCTTGTATGGGTTTATTTTTCCTCAGATTTTTTATAGTCTTGCCCACCCTTCATTCAACAGAAATTTTTTAGCAGCCTTCCCAAAGCATTAAATTAATTGTCATAGAAACAACTTTTTCAGCACTAGTATTTAATTGGCTTATGTTACAGTTGATTAAATTACCTATTTACAGTGATAAGTGCCACCGACATTAACAAGTTTGGGAGCACACATGCTGGAAACACTCATGATGTGGCGCACCAGAGGGGTTGTCTAATAGCCAGGGGTTCCGTGTGCCCCAGGCTGTAGCTGGCGTATTTTAAAGAGGGAGAAGGAAGGCCAGGTCATCCAGTACATCCATCAACTGAAGTTAATTCAGCAAGCCTCTTTGTAGCAGGATTTGAATCCTGGTCTGACTCCAAATCTCAGGTTCCTTCCACTATATACAAACCCCTGTTGCCAGCTTCACACTTTTGCCAAGGGCCAGCTCCAAAGTAGGAGCTGCTTTTTCAATTCTGTCTGGGTGATTTATCCCAACCCTTGACTTGCCCCCATATGCTCTCCAATGACCTTTCCCAAGAAAAGGGTGATCCTGAATGGGGATAATAGAGACTGAGATAGTCTGAGACCCCTGGAAAGGGAGCCACTCCTTCCACATCAGGCCTCTGAGTAGAGTTTCACCTTCCTGCTGAAGGAAGCTGCAAACAAACCTCCCCCCACTCCCTGGAGCCACTCCAAGACTCCCATCATCTGCCAGGGAGAGAATGAATACCTACCCCACATATCACTGTGATGATCAGAGACAGGGCTCAGAGTTGGGCGCACAGGAAGAGCTTCGAAATGTCACATCCCTTCTCCCTATGCCCTCCCCCAACTCTCTAGAGAAACAGACATCTAGATTTTCAGAACCAGAGAGAATCTTGGAGATGAGCATTGAATCCAATATTTTCCCGACTATGTGGCGTGCTCACTCCTTCCTTGGGATGAAGATGAGTGATTTGAGAAAACAGAGTCATCAAAGAAATCCAAACTTCCAAATACCTGGTCAGACCAATTTCAACAGGTGCCTGTACTACGGAGTATTCCAGAGCCTGTGATGCCTGTGGTTGGGTGCAGAGTTTGTTCTCCCAAACCCCTTTGCCCCAGGACGTCTTACACAAATAGCTTTCTAAGGAGCCCCCTTGGCAAACCCCTGAACTGTCTTATTCTTCTCATCCTACTGAGGAGTTGAATGAAGCCCTGAAGATGGGATACATTTACCCAAAGTTCCCAGCAACAGAATTGGAGCTGTGTCCTTGGTGTCCCCATTCCACTGTGACTCCCCTTGTCCCGCAGCCTGCCCATCTCTCCCAATTCCCAGCCTTATTCAATCCCAGAGATGTGCAGAGAAGAGGACAAGGAGGGCAAGCAGGATGGAGGTTTTCTGCCCATGTCACCTCGGCAAACGTTTGCACCCAATGACTGTGGAGTTCCAAGGAACCAAGAGATTGGGCGCTGCTGGAGGGATGTTTGTTTCTACTGGTTCCCCATACCCACAAACAGACCTCTCTCGGGCCTCTAAGTATTTATCTTGCTCAGAGCTGCTTATTTCCATGCCCTTCGCTGCCTGGCCAAAGGTTTTGGAAAGACAGCCCATGTCCTCCCTCTATCTCAGTGAAGTCCGGCCCTAGAGCCCAGTCTTGGTGAAGTGTGGAGAGGAGTTGGTGTTGTGCCTATGTCTATTAGCATTCTCGGATTTATGGTTGGGAGGAGGAGAAGAGAAAAAGGAGAGTGAAGGTCTTGCTCACATGGGCTTCCTGACAATGTTGTCCTTGTCCCTGTCTGTTGACTCCCCCCTCCGGTGGAGGCCAGAGGTGACCTCTGGTTGGTGCTGGGCATGATCTCAAGTCAGCAAAGCCAGTGTCATCTCTTCCCTTCACCTGTGCATCTCTGCATGTCAAGGAAGTTCCTGCCTCAGCCCTGTCCTCCCTGCTCCTGTCTCTGAGCCTGAGTATTTCAGATGGTGCCCTTGGGCATCCTAGCCCCCTGCTCCTTGCTCCACTCCCTCCAGGACTTCTCTCTCTGTGCCAGCATCAAGTCCAAATCAGTGCTCACGAATGGGCCACATAAGCCCCGCAGGCTCACGGGCTGACAGAAGGCTATTCACCCATGCCCACCCTCCAGGATTCTAGGCCCCTCGTCCCTTGGGCATTATTACCTGGGTCCCTTGTACACACTTACTGCTCTTTCACATCAAGCTTTCCCTTTATAAAGGATCTGTGCAGCCAGCAGTTGTCAAGGTTTAAGTAAAAAGAGTGCCTATCATGGTGACGTGCCAGCCACCACTGACCCATAGGGAAAGACTTTGGTGGCCTGCCATCCAAGTATCTTTGAGAAGTCCCTCCCATTTACCACTTCGAGGAAACTGCCCCTGCCCCACTCAGCTCAAGCACCCCCCCTTTGTGTTCCCAGAGTCCCCTGCCCCCCTCCATCTAAGCACTAGCCACATTGTTGGAGTTGTTGAGTCCCATATGCCTCCCGGCTGTGCTCTCAAGAAAGGGGGCTAAGCCTTCTTCATGCTCACACCCCCAGCCCCTCACTAAGAAGGCTGCAAAGCAGGCGCCTGGCACCCCACGTGCCATTGTTGTTTAAACATCTTGATCAAAAAAGGAGTGTGTCATTTTTCAAATAACCTTACAGACAGCTGTGGAGGGTAAAAATAAGTCTCCCCAAAGGGCACAGAGGATGAGAGATGTGCAGCAGGAAAGGCCTGGCAGGCCTGGGAGGGACAACACTGGCTAGACAAGCTGGTCCGAGACTTTGAAACTCAATGTTCTGATTCACTTTGGCAACCCCTGGCTGCTTGTCGTGCCAGGGAAGTTATTGACATTGAAATTGAAATTGAAATTGAGTTAGGAGAAGGGAGGGAGGCCTGTGGGAGCCATGCAAATCAGGGTGAGGGAGATGGAGACATTCCTATTCTGGGAAGCCCTTTATTATCCCACGTTCCCAGCTTCTGTTTATTCATAACCTGTTGCCATTAATTGGCCCTTCTTCTTTTGCCAGCTCTAAGTGTGTGGGATAGGGCCTTAAGGTCACTCAGTCCAACCTCCCTCCTAACACAGTTCAGGTTTTGAGCACCTACTATGTGCCGGACCCTGTGCAAAGTACCTTACAAATATTATCAGTTGAAGTCATCACCTTAAATGCTGGTCTATGTTGACCTTCCCAGTCTTACTCTCCCAAGGCAAGAACCCCCCATAGCAGTCCTGACAGGTGGGTGGCCAGCCCATAATTGAACAACTTCAGAGAGATCACTACCTTACTGGACTCCCACTGTGTTTGTTGGACAGCTCCATTGTGACAAAGGTTCTTCCTGAGCTGAGAATCACCTCTCCATTGGTTGCCATGGGTACTGTCCTTTCTCCTCCTCCTCCTCCTGCTCCTCCTGGAGACTCCATGGGGGACACCTCTATCTGCAGTCAGATGGTGCTCTGTGGAGGGATGCATGGTGCTCTGGGCATCCCTCTGGGGTTGGGAAGACCTTGAGTGACCCTGTCTGAAAGAGGACAACCCAACTGTCAACCCTCTGTGTGCGCACATGTTCCATCCCCCATATATGTGCTCCCATCTGTCATTCTCTCTCCTCTCATTTGTCACCTCTCTGTCACTTGCACATCATAAAACGGAGCCCAGGTGCAAGAGAGTCAGCTGCAATCAGCGAGGCAAGGTGAATTGCAGCAGCCTTACAGACGGACAGGCAGTCAGGCGGGCTTCTGCAGAAACGCAGGCAGCGGGCAGGTAACAAGGCTGACAGGCTTTTCCCTAGGACAGATGGACAGACAGCCAAGGCAGAAAGACAGAGCCAGGCCTTGAGCAGGAAGGAAGTTAAGCAGACATGCAGACAGGTAGCCAACAGGTAACAGATGGGCAGGCCCCTCTGGTTGGGAAACGGGCCCTTGCCTTGTGCTGTGGAGGTCCCAGGCTGCCCTCCTGGGCGCAGATCCCCACTTGGCCAAGAAGGTCCTAAGGAGAAGCCTGAGCACCATGGGGAGAGAACAGGCTTCTGTTACCCTACAGCAAGACCAAATTCCCCACTGAGGACACAGGCAGTCCCCCCTCCTCCCACCCTTGCCAGCCTACTCAGAGGCAGCCCCCACACCCAGCCAGTGAGTCACTCACCAAAAAGACAGGGAAGGGGCCAAAAAGGGTGTCTACATCTCCTTCTGGAAGCTTCCATGGATTGACCACGAGAAGCATATTCTTTAAGAAAGGTGGAAAAAAGGAAAATGAGAGCGATTAGTAAGTATTATTAGCTTATTTGAGGGAATGGAATACCAGAGAAAAGAAACAATTTACCCAAAGCCTTTCAGCTAACAAGGGGAGGAGGTGAGATTTGAACACTGGTCTGTGCAACCTTAAGATGCACAGTCTTCTCTTCATTCTCAGTGCCATCTCCAGAGGACACCTAGATCTCATCTTGCTCCACATACTCGGATTCCCTGTTTACCCAGGAGGATGAGGTAGTCATGAGAAGACTGGATGATTTATGTCCTGAAGGAAGTTCCCACTGAAGGAGGCTGTGAATTGGCCCAGAAATAGCAGATGATGTCAGCCAGGGCATCCCTCCTCCCCAGGCCCTTGGCATCATCCTCCTGGGACCGTCACCAGAATTGATGCACCAACAATTACAGAGATTGGATTTGCCCTTTCCTGGCCTGGCCTGTTCAGACGTCATCCTGGTGTTCAGGGAACACCTGTGTATTCATCTAGCTCCCTCATCATCATGTACGTCTGCCTCCTCTCCCAGTCTGGGAACGCCAGGAGGCAATATTGCATTCCGGCCGCGTCGGGCCCTCATCATTGTGCGTCACTGACACAGCACAGCTTCCAACCTGAGCCACTCACCCTGGCCCTCTGTGCATACCACACTTCCAAGCCTGCTTCTCGTCTTCTCATCTAATGTCCTGACACATTTTTCCACTTATAGTCTCACCTCTGGCTCAAGCCCAATGCTAGGCACTTGAACCCTTTTGCTTCCTGCCTGACGTTGACTTGGATCCTTCATCTGGCTGAGCCATCACTGTGTTTGGGCTGCAAGCAGCCATGAGCTGGAGCTGGTCCCTGCCAATTCACAAGAAGCAACTGTGCACATCTCGGTTATCTCCATGCTCAGTAGTTTCATGCTAGGGGACTGCAATCAGTCATGGTGGGAGTATTTACACCAAAGACATCGGCGGACATCACAAATCAGGGTTTTTCTGCTTGCAGGGAGCCATTTGTTAAACATTTACCAGCATAAAGGACTGACTCAAAAACTTGCCCAACTAAGTCCAGTCACAGAACACAGTTCAGCACAGTGGATGACAGTTCCAGTACCTTCCTCCAACCTAAGGCTCTGGGCAAGATAGGCTAGCTCCATTCCATGTAGGAGCTAAATAGGGTCCAACCCAAGGTCATCTAGTGGGTCAAGGGCAGGTCCAGGATCCCATGGCCTGGGACTCTCACTGTGTTGACTAAGGCCTCTCACGCTCTCTCCAGGCTGCCTTCAGAGCAAGTGAGGGCAAGCCTCCTGGTTCAGATCAGACAGGGCAGGATTGTTGTGGCTTTGATCCAAGTCGGAACGTTTGGGAGATCACAGCTGGAATGGCCTAGGGTAAACCTTGGAATGGTGGGGAGGGGCCCTCTGCTGTCCTGCAACCAGTCCCAGGGGCTTCATCTCCAACTTCCTCACATCATCTGCTGCAGGAACAACCAAGAACATTTGCCATCACACCTTCTAGTCAAGGCAGTTATTGTGTAAACCAAGCACAGGGGTGGGAGAAACGATAGTGGGCATGATTTGGGCGGAGGAGGCACTCATGAGATGCAGGCAGCCCATCCCACACTGTCCTGCGTGGAGTGTCTAGCCCAGATCAGGAGTTCTGGCAGGAGATGCATGCAGAGAATTAAGGTACGGGGGGCTTGGACCTCGCAACTGAGGCAAGATTTGTTGCCAACTTGTCACTGCAGTCCAAGAGCAGGATTTATCAGGATGGTCTCCCTATGGAGCTGGGTGTGGCACAAACACTCACACACGTGCCCACTCACACACATGCAGAATTAGTCTCATGACTTGGGGCAGGCATGCACCCCCCTTCAGAGCAAGACACACATCGCACACCAAGGCACATTCACAAACACACATAAACATGTTTACACCCAAAAGTGTACACTAGGAGAAACACACATTCACTTGAGGGTGTGCACATGCACGCACGCAAACATGATCTAACCAGTTCCTCTAAGCTATCAGGCTGAGGCTTCCAATAACCCTGAGCCCTTCCTGTCCTCCTGGCTTCAGTCTTCTGCACTCCACTCCAGCCTCGACATAGGAGTCACATTCATGGTCCCACATTCTAATCACGCTCCTCTTCAGCCTGGAATTCTCACTTTCCTATGTGGAAAGAGGCAGCTCAATGGCACCTCCTGCCTCCAGCACCAGAGCTAGCCAGGCGTGTGAGCCCTGTGAACTCAGGTGCTTACACCTTCCCAGCCTACAGTCTCCCCACTCCCCCATCCCCTCCCCTCTCCATGCCTGTGGTGTTCTTCCTCCAGCTCCCTCCAGGCAAACCCTCTGCAGAGCTATGAAGACCACTGCTATAAGGATGCACTCAGACACAATCTGGATAGAAATGATCTCTGGTGACTCTGAGCAGACCCATTGCCTCACCTGCCCTCTTTGGGAGTCCTTGGCTATGCCCAGTTTGTCAGAAAGACTAGTGACCATGCCTCACCTTGCCCACCATACTACAGGCTTCCAATGGCTCACCTTCTGTCTTGGATTCTGGCACATAGAAGAACCTCAGGAAACGTTTATAGACAGGTGGATTGGACTCTTGTCTCCCCTCAGTCACCTGCCCACTTCCTTTCCCTTTTCTCTCCTATTTGTAATGGGTCTGGATTTCACTACTAGAGAAGGCTCCCTGGAAGTGAACCCCCCACCCCATGCTTCATGCTAGGAGGATTTGGGAAGGCCTGTCAGTCGTCCCCTGTGTGGGAGCAATCTTCAGGCTAGGGGAGTCTCTAGGGTTACTGAGTTCATCCCTTCTGTGTCCAAGCACATGGTTGGCCACTTGCAGATCTCAGAGGTATACAGATTCTCCTATTCTACTCTCAAATACCTGCAGGAATCTCTGGAAAGCTTTGCTACTGGGACACTCTACCTCATACTTGACTTCAGTATAAAGATTGCCTCTAGAGGCAGACTTCTCCATTCTATGCCTGCTCCTGGAATGTCTTCAGGGATGGAGAACTCACTCCCTACAAGACTGGACACCTCCCAGTGCCAGAAAGCTCTCTTGGCCTTCCTGTGTGTCACTGACTGAAGTCACATCCATTATGCAATCTGGATCATCCACGGATACAGTCCCTAGCATCCCCTAGGGCAGGCCTCAGAATATTCTGAACAAGAGACAGCTCTGTTTGTTCACTCAACCCTTCCCCACAGGATGAGGATCCCATTCACCTCTCCTTCTCTGAGCACCTGCCCATTCCCCACACCTGCCTAATGTGTATCAATTAGGATCAGCCCTGCCACTGGGGATCCAGCCCCATTCCATGCCCTAACAAAGCCCTGCCTGAGGTTCTCAGCCCACTCTGCCTCACCCCAGCTCTTATCTCTTGTCCCTGGCACAAGCTTTGTTGCATTTTCTAAGTCACCTCCATGAACTCCCAGAAGCAATGTATCTCTTTCCTTCGGAGAGATAAAGCACTGGGTTTGTACCAAGGCAGACCTGGCTCCATCCACTCAGCTCAGCCACTAACTCTGCAACCAGAGGGAGACACTTCACCCCTCTGAGCACATCTTCCTTCCTGAAATGGGAACAATAATCTCTTCCTTGACAAGTGTTGGGATTGAATAAAGCCCCCAAGAGAGTGCCTGGCCCAGATGTTATTTAACACCACCCCACCCCCGCCATTCCTCCTAGGAGTTCTGGCTTCTACTGGGAACCCCGCTTCCCTCCAACCTCGAATGGAATGAATTTAGCAAGCATCTGTGCAACCCTCTATCAAGGGCTCTGCTAAAAGCAAGATTCATAATGTCTAATGTGTTTCCTTCATCTGCTAATTTAATAATTCTGCTAAAAAATGAGCTCGTTTGGCCCACAATTTGCTTCCCAGAGGCCTAACGCCTCCTACAGCTCATGACTTCATTAGCTCTCAGACACACACACTCTCCACCCGCCCTTGTTTTTAAGAAAGCAAAGCTAGATGTGATGGATGGTAATAGTTCTGGCCCCTCTTCTCTTCCCTACCCGCTCCCCTTTGTGCCTCTCCTTTGGAAGATCAAGACAGGCATGTTCTCTAATGCCTTCTGGTTTCTCCTTGCCTCTCCACATTGACTATGCAGATGGGCTTGTGACCACTGGAACACACCCTCAACATCCAGAAGGACCAGTGGGTTCCAGTTGTAAACCCGCAAGCTCAGGTGAGCATGAGCTGCACTTTCCCCATTAACTGTGCTTTTCAGCAACAAAACAATATGAGGCATGGCTGCAATTTCCCTGGGACTGGAGATACTATCCACAAGGTGATCTACTAGATGTCAGGGATGTTTTTGGTCCATGCCTTCTTCTTTTTTAACTTTTGATTTTGATCTACTTTCTGGTCATCTCTGAATCACACCTCCATGACTTTCTCAGCTCCAGGCTCCCTAGCCTTAGGCAACACAACGTTTAACCTGATGTCTGTGGATCTTCAGGGGATTGATGAATGAGCTTCAAGGAGTCATTGATCCTCATGAAACTGAACGCAAAATGTCTTGTGTACGTGAATATTTTCGATCTCAAAGCTCTTATTAAATTCTCAAAAGGATCTCTTGTCCAAAAAAGATTAAGAGTGGCATGCTATAGAGTGGTAGGTAAAGGGCCAGACAGGAAGTGACTTTGAGGGCCATAGAGTCCCACCTACTCATCTCTGTAACTGTAGAACAAAAGCAGCTATAAGCAACACGAAATCATGTAGATGTGGCTGTGTTCTGATCAAGTTTTCTTCATACAAGCAGGCATCTGGCCAGATTTGGCTCACAGGCCATAGTTTGTTGAGAGGAAATTATTGTTTTCAGTGGACATTTGCACTAGGTAACCCTTCAGATTTATCCCAACTCATTCATTCCTTCACTCATTTTATTATATAAGCACATACTGAGTCCTTGCTGTATGCTAGGACTTAAATTAAGTACAACAAACAGAAAAAGGAAGAAGACATAATCACTGCCCTCAATAATTCTACTGCTTAATTGGAGAAACGTACATGGAAGTAATTGTCAGTCGATGTGATAAGGACCATGTTAGAAATTTGTACAAGAAAATAGCGTCTTAAGGGAGAGCACACAGGGGACAGGGGAAGGATCTAGGCACATGTTGACAGAGTAGATGCTTGATCCAGATTTTCAAGGATAAGAAGAATTTTCCAAGTAAGTGAGAGGGGACCCAGGAAACAGTGAATGCACAGACACTGAGGCATGAACTGTGTTTGGGTAAGTGTAAGGAATGCAGCCTAGAACCAGAATGTGGAGTGTAGGTGGACGTTAAAGGGAAGGGGAGCTAGTAAGAAAGACAGAGCAATGTCATGAAGATCTTTTACCAAGCTGAGGAATTTGGACCTTGTTGTTCTAAGGACAAAAAGGAGGTGTAAAAGGATTCCGTCATTGGCAGCTACAGTTTTTTAGTGACAACGTAGCTCATAAGAGAGAATATATGTGTAATTCCTATCCTCTTTTCTTTTACCACATCTGGCACATTTGGTATTCACTCGAGTCATAATATTCCAAGTCCTTTAATTTTCCTAATTCTAGTCAAATTTCACAAAGCCAAAATTTCATGAGGAAACCATCTTACCTAAGTAAAGATCCTGATCTTTCTTTTTCTTTTCTTCTTTCTTTCTTTTTCTTCCTTCCTTCTTTCCTTCCTTCCTTTCTTTTCTTTCTTTCCTCCTCCCTTCCCTCCTTCCTTCCCCCTCTCCTTCCCTCGCCCTCTCTCTCTCCTCCTCTCTCCCCCTTCTCATTTTGGTATTTTATCAATTGAATTAGGGAACTCAGAACAAGGCTGGCACAATGTTACCAGAAAAATGTCCATTAAAATATAATCAGAATGAAGCAGTTCCATTAAGAGCACATAACTTACTGAGACATTAGTGTCCTTTTAAGGCTTTGGGGTGAGTCTTTGTTTCTTTCCCAGGAATGATTCCATTTACAAAGCTTCCTAATCTTGGAGGGGTGTGGACAGAGGTAGAGGCAAGAACCAGGAGATATGGAATTGTACTGATCTGTGATTACTTATGGGCAGCCTAAAACTAGAGACAGCAGGAGATAATATAGCAACCACCAAGTGCAGCTATAGGCCATACTGTTTCCTCTTTCCTCAGCAGGTCAATTTCCATCTTAGATCTAGCATATCAGATCCTCATGCTATTCCATACTTTAATGTGTTTCTTATCTAATTTTTGGCTCCATTGGAGCAGGGACTGTATCTGTCTTATATTTCCAGTGTTCAGTATAGCCTGGTACATAGTTGGTGCTCAATTCAGGTGCAGTCCACCTTTTCTCTTTAACTTTCAGGAACAGTTTATTATTTTATGACCTTAGAGTAGCATAATCCACAGGCTTGGAACTCTGGAATGTGGATGGGTGAAGATCTGAAATGTCAGCTGCACTCCTTCCCTTCCAGCTGTCCATGGTGAATTCTTTAATCACTCTCATTAGCACTTTTCATCAGGTATTTCCATCTCTATGTCTTCTAGGACCATGGTAGCATTACTTTTCCTGGTCTTCTTTCTGCTGGCAGCACCATATGACCAGTTCTGGCCAATGGATTGTGAGCAAAAGCAATCATGTGACTAGCTCTAGCCAATGGACTATGAATAAAGGTAACCATGTGACTAGTTCTAGCCAATGAATTGTAAGTAAAAATAACCACGTGACTAATTCTGATCACTAGAGTATGAATGAAAGTGTTACTTTTGGACTGATTGTTAGTGTGAGAACCTCAAAGTTCTCTCTAACACAACTGACTGGTAATGTTCAAGATAACGGCTATGCCACCAACCTATGTGCTTGAGTGACTGTAGTGAGAAGTTTCCCTGCCAGCCCATACAGACATGTAGTGTGAATAAGAAATAAACCTTGACTGCCTTCAGCCACTGAGCTCTGAGGTTTGTTTGTCACCATAGCATAACCCAGCCTTATCCTCTAATATTTTCCGTAAGCCCTCTCCTTCCTTCTACTTGGCTCAGCAACTCAAGACCCCTTCTTTCTTTAGTTTGCTGTCTCACCAGCTTGATCCTCTCTTCTCTGTTCAACCATTTATTTCTTTAGCAGACACTTCCTGAGCATTAGCTCTGAGGAGACAGAATGTGAGGAACTAGAGAGATGAACCAGACATGCCCTCAGGAACTCACAGTCTGGTGGACCCTGCCCTGATCTGGACGGTCTCTTCACTCCTGATAAGTCTGCCTCAGTCATCTCAATGCTCCCATTACTGGCCATCTGGCTTGTCCCTGAAGATGGAGGTCAGGAAGCACCCTTCTCCTCCCACCACAGTCCCCATCACCACCAAGGCCTCTGATGATCCCTGACCTGCCTTGGAAGAGATTCCTTTACTATGAGGCTGTATGACCCAGGAGCTGGGATCCATGGATAGGAGCACTCTGGAATCCCACTGTAATGCACTGCTGTGGAGCATGGGGCTGCCTACAGATATTTGATTCTTTAAAGAAACCAAAACACAGAGCCAGCAGTGATGTGCCCAGGGTCATACAGCAACAGGGTCACAGAGTTGGGACTGGAATCTAAGACTCTTGTACCATTGAAAGAAAGGATTCTGGTCTTGAGCCTCATTTTACTTTTGGCATAATAAAAAGACCTCCAGCAAGCTCTAAGGAACCATTAGACCACAGTGAAAAGAGCCAAGAAGCAGGGGTGTGTGGGTGGGAGAGAGGGAATTGGGGAAAAGAAGATAGTCTCACTTGTGGGAGGGGCTGGAGTGCTGAGGTGTCACTAATGAGAACAAAACAAGGAAAGGAGCTTGACCCACCTAAGCCATGCCTTTGTCTCCAAGCAGATGACTTTATGCCCCGCTGGGCTACCACATCCTACCCTCTTATGCTGTCACCTGGAAAAGATTCCTTTCCTGACCTGAAGCCAGTTTGTTATATCACCTACAGGTCTCTGGACAATCAGGGAAGTCATCTCTTTTTAAGGACCTCCAGCTCCTGAAATGAGTCCTCTGTGCATTGAGATCTGGGGATGGATGAGAAAAGTGGACCAGTGAGGGCAAGAGTTGGGTATTTCAGCCCTTCATACCTGGTGTTTTCCTTGTGGTGGCCATAGCCTTGGCTTAAGCAGCCCCTCAACCTGCTCTCCTGGCCCTTGGCTGCCTCTTCTTCCTCCTATTTGGAAAGGGGTAAAGTTGTGTGGCAAGGTGACCCTGTCCCTCAGTTCTGAGGTGGATGGAGAGGCTGGAGACTAAGCAATTAATGCACAGTCGGGAGTAAAGGTGCCCAGGGAAATTTTCTGCAGAAGCCGAGCCTGGCAGACGGGATGGCTCAGCAGGTGCAAGGTAGTGAGGGGGGTGGGCATGGGCAGCCTCCTTTGCACTGTGACTGCATCTTCTTCTCTGGCAAGAAGCCTTTGTGGTGGAGGCAGCCGGGGAAGGAAGATGCAGGGTGCTGGACAGAAACAGGAGCACGTCCCAAGCCCAGGAAAGGACATCCTCTTCTGTGCCCTTTCCTGGGGAGGGACAGCCCCTTGAGTCCTTGGACTCCCAGCCCAGTGGTGGCCCTCCTAATGGCTAGAGGAGCAAGCTGTGAGGAGGTCAAAGGGCCTCTAAAGTTACAGCACACACACAACAGGCACAGTAACACAGTGACAACAGACATGTGTCACACAGAGCAGCACACAATGCACAGCACCAGGGCAGGCACAGACACTCAGTTACACTCAGTCACACAGGCAGCAATAAGTACACAAGGTTGATCACACATGTAGCGGCACACAGTGATACTATTGACTGCATATATGCACACACATACTCACATACCCAGGAATTCCCCGGCAGGTCCTCTCCCACATTGGTTCAAGAGGAACCGAAGTCTTGTCTCAAAGCCAACTTCTCAGAGGAGGACCCCCCACTTGTCTGCCTCGCCTCTGTGTGACTTCACTCTCAGAAGCCAATGTGAGTAGCTCGGAGTCTCACTCTGAAGAGACTGTCCAACCACAGGACCAGGTATCCAGAGAGACAAGACTATAACCTGGCTCTGCAGTGCTCTGACTGAGAGAACTTGGGCAAGACACAATGTCTCTGGCCAGCTGCCACATCTAGTCATAGAGTGTGGGAGTAAGAGTAAGAATAGTGCCTATCCATGGGACTATAGTGAGGCCCGATGAAAGCCTTTGTAAGTCACAGACTACACACGGATGTGACTCCTCAGACTAGGGTGCAGAGCCCCACCCTCAGGTATACACAGGTCTTCCAGAACCCTCTGCTGGGCCCCCAGTCAACCAGGCTTGATCTTGATTAGTCTCAATGCAAAAACCCATGCCCACAAAGACCTTCTTGTTCCAGTTTTGACTTTGAGGCTAACACTTGCTCATTCATCCATTCATTTGACAATTATGAGATACTAGACGCAAGGCACCATGGATGACACCAAAACAGGCAGTGCTGTTCTTTGCTGGCAGGCAGCTCATGATCAGCTCTGTGTTCTCTACCCTGGTCATCTGTTGGAATCCATGACCTGGGAAGCTTTTAAAATACTGATGCCTGGGCCCCATCCCCTGAGATTCCCAGTCAATTGAGCTGGCATGGGATTAACTAGGCATCCATTCTTTTACAAAGCACCTCGGGTGATTCTAGTGTGCAGTCAAGGCTGAGATCCATCCATCTAGTGGAGAAATATGACATGCACCCAAGAGACAGAATAGGATATTTCTTCAATAGACACACACACAACAATAATAGCTAACATTTATGGGGTCATTTTTTTGCATGTGCCCAGCACTGTGCCAACTCCTACATTAATGCATTTATTCTTCCCCAAAACTCAGTAAGGCAGGTCCCATGCTGCCCATTTGACAGATGAGTAAATGAAGCTCAAGAAATCAAGTCACTTACTCAAAGCAGGACTCCTCTATAAAGGTGGCATTTGTGCTAAACCTTTGAAAGAAGATAGAATTTTGCCCTGGAGAGACAGAGAAATGGAAAGATGGGAATGTTTTCCACCCTGACTGTCTGTTAGAATCATGACTTAGGAGGCTTTTAAAATGTGTGGGGGCGCAGTCCACAGCTCTGCTGACTGGGATGCTGGGATCCTGAAGGGAAAGTGGGAACTAATGTCACAGGGGCTCGGTGGGGTCAAAAGATAGGAAGAGAACATTTTAGGGCATATAAAAGGTACAGCTACTTTACCCAGCAGGTAGCAATTATGTGCCCCTTGTTATTATCCCTGGAAATGGCAAGGATGAAAATAGAATGTCAAGATTGAATCAGAGATAGTAGACCCAGAAGGAGTCTGGGGGGAGGAAGCTGAGTCTTTATTCTTAACTTTTTGAGAACAAACAGAAATGGGCCACCACGCACCCTCTTTTCAGAAGCCACAAACTGGAAGAGAAAATATTGAACTGGGGGGTCAAAGGCCAAATTCCAGATACTTTTCTTTTTCAACCTGGTCTTCATCATCTGTTAAATGAGGGCAGGGATGGCTGTGTCTCAGTGATCTTCAAACTGACTTCTGGCAAGCCAATGTCTCAGAGAGAGACCAGTGGGAGGAATAAGTGGGGGGTCTCTGGGACCCACCCCACTCCAACACTGACAGCTCTGATTTCCTTTGCTGTGCACAGGGCTGTTATGGGAGGCTTCCTTTGACCCAGAGGTTCTGCAGCTAAAGCAGTTTGAAAGTGATGCTTTGACTTCTTTTTTTTTTTGAATTGGAGTCTCACTCTGTCACCCAGGCTGGAGTGCAGTGGCACGCTCATGGCTACCGCAGCAGCTTTGACTTCTAGTTAAAGATGGCTTTATCTCTTTTCTCTCCCAAAAGCCCCTAAAATGATAGCAAACCCTGCAGGGGCTCAGGCCTTGAAGACATCAGGTGCAGGGAGGTGAGAAGGACACCTGGAATGAAGATTAAACCTGAAATGAAGATTAAGTGGAAATCTGAACAGAAATCAGTGAGAGCCCCAGGCCCTGACAAGTAGTAGAACTCCTCACTGCCGTCCATAGTGGGGGAAATTTGCTCTGAGCAGGCCAAATTAATAAAAAGCTTAAAATGCCAATATGCTCTTCATTTGCAAGAGCAGGCTCCCCAGCCAACACTACCCTGAAGCCCACCTTTCCACAAGCTTCACTACTGAAGCCAAAGTTAAAGTCAACTTTTCAGTGCCACACATTTATAGGAGAAGAGAGATTTTAGATGTGTGCTGGGATGCTTTCTAATTCGCCAACAATTCTATGAAGTAGGTCACGATTCCATCTTCATTGTAAATGTGAGTACTTTGAGAAAGAAAGAGGCCAAGCCCAAGTACAGTTATATAGTTGGCAAGTCATAATTGAGCCACAGGCCTAGACAGTCTGCCTCTAGACCACCATACTATATGCTGTACCCCAAGACAGAGATTATACATGACAAAGGTGAATGGAGGACCCAGGGAAAAGGAGAGATACTTTTAAAAATTGTTGATGACTTACAAAAAAGCTTTGATAAATATTCTAAAAGAAATAGAAAAAATATTGCAATCATAAAATAAGAATAGGTTGCTATGAAAAAAGAAAAATTAGAGAACATGAAAGCACTCTATAAACCTGAAAACAAAATGTGAAACAAGATACACAACTATTGTAAAGTCATATCAACGAAATCTAAAAAGGAGATGAAAGTTGCAAGGATGTGGGAAAATTTGAAGGAAAAAAACATGATTCAAAGGATTTCGGTCATTTGCATTATTTACCTCAATTCTTTACTCATGCCCATATTCAAACATTTTGCCATGTGACCATACAGCTTCTCTCACTAAAGAGGCCCCTTGACTTTGGGTTCTGTCATTTGATTTGCTTTGGGCCAGCAGATGTTAATGGATGGAATGTGACCAAAGGTTTGGAAAGCACTTCTGTGATTGGGCTATCACTCTTGTGTCTCTGCCATCTCCAGGAGAAGAACATGCCTGGGTAGCCCTCATCACAAGGAGGATGAGAGGCATTTGGAGCAGAGCTAAACTCCCCCAGCCAACCCCACCCTAGATCAACCATCCCCAGTCTACTCACAGGCATACAGGTAAGCCCCAACAATACTTGACCGCCCACCAAACTCAGACTAAATCATGGATTCTCAGGCAACCACTGATCCATGAGAATAAGTAATAATGTTTTTGTGGTTGTTATTGTTGCTTGAGGTGGAGTCTCACTCTGTCACACAGGCTGGAGTGCAGTGACACACTTACGGCCACCCTAGTGCTGACCTGCTGGGCTCCGGGGATCCTCCCATCTCAGCCTTCCAAGTAGCTGGAACTACAAGAGCATGCTACCATGCCCAGTTATTTATTTATTTATTTTTGAGTTGGAGTCTCACTCTGTCACCCAGACTGGAGTGCAGTGGCATGCTTACGCCCACCCCAGTGTCGATCCACTGGGCTCTGGCGATCCTTCCGCCGCAGCCTTCCAAGTAGCTGGAACTACAGGTACAAGCTACCATGCCCGGCTCATTTTTTAAAAAATTTATTGTAGAGATGAGGTCTTGCCAAATTGCCCGAACTGGCGGGCTCAGGTGATCCACTCGCCTCCACCTCCCAAAGTGCTGAGATTACAGGCTGAGCCACCTAGCCTGGCCAAGTAATCATGTTTTAAGTCACTGAGTTCTGGGTTGGTTTGTTATGTAGCATCATTGTAGCCATGGTTAACTCATACAAGTATTAATCCAGGAGCCGATACCGATTAACAGAGAAAATAGAATGGAGGGAATCATCAAAGAACTAATTCAAGTAGATTTCCCAGCACTAACAGATATGAACCGTCAGATTAAAGGATCTACCAAGTGCCCAGAACAAAAGACAGATCCACTCCAAAATGTATTATTGTAAAATTTCAGAACATATGGACAAAGAGATGATCCTAAAAACTTCTAGAAAGGAAAATAACAGGTTTCATACAAAGGAACATGAATCAGATGGTTGTAAGACTTGTCAAGTACAACACTAGATATTCAATAACAATGAAGCAGAGTCTTTTAAATTCTCAGGGGACACTATTTTCAATATGGAATTCTATACCTAAACATACAAGGAAGACATAAATTGAGAACATAAGTATTTTTTAGATATGTAAGGATTCCAAAAATTTACTCTGCAAACTCCTTTCCTTAGTAAGCTACCAGAAGATATGCTCCAACAGAAATGAGACTTAAACAGAAAACATAATCCAAGGATGAAGGATTCAATGAGGAGACTAGCAGAAGCAATTCCTACGATGTATACTTTGCAGCAGGCACAGAAAATAACAGGCCAGATTGCAACTAGAAATTCATGGCTCCAGAAGGGGAGGATCCAGGGAAAGAAGAAGGATTGGTAGATGATCTGATGCAAGACAATACTTATGACATAAAGTGCCCTAATAATAATGGAATGGCAAATCCGATGCAACATTTGGAAAAATGTAAGGAAACAATGCAATTGCAAAAGTGAGGCTATTATTACCTCTGGGTATCTTTATTGGGATAGTTGATGCTAGATGACACAATGGATAGCAAATGTTTATTTCTTGCTCATACCACATTCTGATGAGGAGGCAGTCCTTCCTTTTGTATTTGCACAACATGGAACTCATGACCTGCACAGTCTCTTTGATAGGGCAGGGAGAGATGGAAGAGTCACACAGGTTCTTAACTGCCTTAGCCCCAAAAGATCATTCTAGTCACATGACCCAACCTAACTGGAAGAGAAGTTGAAAAATGTAGGGGAACAGATGGATATTTGATGAGCACTAACTTGTTTTGGCCACATGGGGTGGGGAGGAATGTATGGGAAAGAAAATGTAATCATTTCTTTACTCTAGAGTGAGACACATTTGCACATACGTAACAATGCTCCAGATTCAACTAAAAAGTGACTGTATAACAAGAAAGGGGACAGAAATGGCCTTGGCAAAAAAGCAAAATCTTTGTCCACCATAGCAGAAAGTCAATAGATGACATCCAAAACTGGCAAAGCAAAAAATAGCAACATATCTACATTATTTAGAAATATGAAAGCAAACTGCAAAAGAAGTAGCTGAAAGAGTTAATCACTTGTCCCTGGAGAGCAGGCGTGGTAGTAGGAAGGGTAGGAAAGCAGTGTGCTTTTTTGTTGGAAGCCTTTTGACAAGATTTTATTTTTTGTAATTTTGCACATTCTTATTTGGACAATTTTTAAGGCAAACAAAAAGTTAGTAATAAAAAACCCCTGCATTTGCTGATCATTAAGAACGGTTCAAAGAAAAAACTGTTCTGTTTTGACCTTCTAAGATTCTTGAATCATCCAGGGGAGAAAGCTTATGTCACGGTTCAAATTCATCTGCAAACAAACTGTCATAGGCCCTGGGTTGGAGAAGTTGAAACAAAGGTCACCACGTTGTTCTGAGCCTGAGGGGTCCTTGTGAGATATTAGGGATCCCTAATGGGCAAGACCTGATCCTGGTACCACTGAAGCATCCCAAGTCTCTAGGGACCCTGCCAGGCTAGGCTGCACCTTCCCTGGAGTCTCTGGGAGAGAACAGGGCCAGTTCTGCCCCATAGTCCCCTAGCAGGTACCATGAGCACCAGCTGTAATGAGAAGTGACAGGCGCAATTGCTGGGGGAACATTCTGGCTTAGAGCTCAAGCTGCCCAGAGTGACTGGGGGGCTTCTCCAGCTGTCAAGAGGGTCCCCAAACACTTAGATGCTGCAGTCAATCTGGTCTTCAGCATTAGCATCTCATTAGCATGGGTTGAGGCCAACCTGGGGCCTGGTCAACAACCCGGCTTTGCATGGAGGGAAGGGAAACCGAGAGCCCAGGTGGACAGAGGAGAGAGGCTTAGCAGCCTCACCTTGCTCCCCAGCCCTGTCCACCAGCCAGAGGTTCTGCAGAGCCCTCCACCCAACCTGAGCACAGACACTACCTCTAACAGCCTCCCCAGACTTGCTCCTAGTATGGCAAGATACTAAACTGAAGTCCCTGGAGTCAAAGGGTCTCACCTCAGTGGTCAAGTCCACTCCTGGCTTCAAATCTTTCATAGGCTGAAGATACGATCAATGGTGACTCTCCAGTATCTGGCCCTGCCTCATTCTGCAGCCTTCTTACTCTTTCTCACATGTCCTGGAGGGTTCCTCTTTATAGTCTCTCTGCCTAGAATGTTCTTCCCCTATATCTTCAGCTACACCCTACCACTTCTTCAACCTCTGATCCTGGGTTTGCTGCCTTTTCCAAGTCAGTTGAATCTAAGTCACACCCACTTCTGAGCAATAGGAATATCAACACCACCCACCAGATAGAACATGAGTGGGGAAAAGGTTTTGCATACAATTGGGGGAATTCCCGGCATGCCCACCCACCATCCCCTTGGAGTTCCACTGCTGGCAGGAAAGATAGTTAGGGAGCTTGGATCACCAAACATCATAGGAGGAGGGCCCATCCCTGTCTCCATTGAAAATGCATCTGGATCACTTCTCCCAAGTGCCCAGTCTCTTTGTTCAGGCAGAGAGGAAGGAAGGGTTGGTCGGCTGTGCAGAGAGGTATATATTGGAGAGCAGGATGACAGCTGGAAGGAGGAGTCCTGGTTCTGAATGGTCTCTATGACTGGCTGCTATAGAACCAAGTTAGTCCCTTCCTGTCTCTAGCCTCAGTTTCCCTGACTGTGAAGAGAGAGGTGAAGCCAGCTGTGACATTCTCTTAAGACTTCCCACTGTGACAGTCTGTGACATGAGGTTTCTGCTTGATACTCATTTCCAGAGATACTGAGGTGACAGGAACTGAAAGGTCACTGGCTCCATCCTTCTGTTCCCAGACAAAATAGCTCTTGAAAGATTCCAGAAAGCTGTTCATCTCCCCCACCCCCACCAGACTGCAGAAGCCCTCCAAGGAGAGCTGCTCTGAAACTTCCCATGCCCATGTCTCTCCTGGGGTCTCTCTCCCTGTGGAGAAATTTTCCCAGCAGCACATTCGAGCAGACAGCAGGAGACATACTCCATGTACTAGGCACCGGATGGGTGAGATAATCATAAATCCACAAACTGCAACAAGATAAAATTATCATTATATGGAGTTAAATTATTAATTAGTACCTCCAAAAAAAGCCCAGCACCACCTGCCTTGAATCTTGGAAATTGTCTTTCTGAAAGTAAGAGAGATATCAAAATAACTAATCAATGCTCCTAGGTATGGGCGTGGCACTCCCATGTCTGTGATTCCCAGAGGCCGGATGGCCAGGGGTCCAGCCAGGCAGGCCTGCCCCACCTGCCACCTTCCCACAATGGTGCCAGAACCAGCTGGTTTGGATAAGATTACAGGGGAAAGGAAGCAGCTTGTGTGACCCGTTTTGATGACTGGGAAAACTGAGGCAAAGGGCAAGGCTGAAGGACCATAGACGGTAGCTCGGGGCTGAGGAGTATGTGTGTGCTGGGGTGGGACAAGGAGGGTAGGTCCTGAGACTGCCTGATTGTCTAAGGACTGCTTCATTCAGCGAACCACTATTTCCCACCTACTATGTACCAGGCACCAGGAATACAGAGGGCAAAGCCACCATGCCTGGCCCTTGAGGAACACAGTATCTGATAGGCAAGTTCATCGGCCAGACACCCCACTCCATCTCAAGTCTTAGGATTCAGCCCCTTTATTGTCATCATTTTTGTCATTGTCACCACCATCACCCACTACCACCACCAACTCCTACAACCCGTATTTATTCCTTGAGTCCTAGAACCAGAGCTGCCTAATGAGTGGGAGGAGGCATTAAAGACCATCCTTCTAACCAGAGAATCAGTCCTCACTGTGACCTGCCTGGTGAGTTGTGATCCTACAGAATACTCCCAGCAATCAGCAACTGACTCACTGCCTCATCAATCAGCCCATGGCATCTCTGGAGAGCAATCCCTCACTCCTTCGTATATTTATTCATTCAACAAGCATTGGCCAAGCACCTACTAGGAGCCACCTCAGTACTAGTTCTTGGAGATACCCAGAAAAATATGACCCAGTGCCTTCTTTAAAAAGTTATCAGCAGCCAGGCATGGTGGCTCACATCCGTAATCCCAGGACTTTAGGAAGCCAAGGTGGGAGGATTGCTTGAGGCTAGGATTTGAAGACCAGCCTGGGCAACTTAGCGAGACTGTCTCTATAAAACACTCTTTTTGTTTTAATCAGCTGAGTGTGGTGGCATGTGCCTGTAATCCCACTACTCAGGATACTGAGGCAGGAAGATCACTTGAGCCCAGGAGCTCAAGGTTGTTATGAGCTATGATTATGCCATAAACAAACAAACAAACATACAAATAAAAGCTCTCAGGATGATAAGAGAAACAAACAAGCAACGGCAACCAGCGTGATGTGTAGGTGGCATGCTCACAACATCCCAGCACGTTAGATGTATGATCTCGTATGCTCTCACTCACTCTGCACAGCAGCCCTGGGAGGTGGGAACCATTGCTGTCCCCATTGTACAGATGGAGGTACTTGGGCACAGGGAGGTTTAGTCACTTGCACAAAGTTAGTAAGCGGGAAATAGAAGGGTAAGGATTTACACGGAAGCTGTCTGACTCCTGAGCCAAGCTCTCAGCCCCTCTGATAGAATGCGCCATCCCCCTGCTGACAGCCTACCACTGGCCCGTTGCCCCCAGGTCTCTGAGCGTCAGGCTGTGGGAGATCTCACTGGGAGCTCACAACTGGCCGATGACCCCGGATCCAGTAGGACGTGGGTGTCAGCTTGGATGGAGATGGAGACAGGAGCAACTCTGTCTCCCACGTGCTTCCGCCATGTGCCCCCCAAATGGGGCAGACCGCATGGCTCAGATTCTCTTCCAGTCCCAGTATCTACCCAGGCTCCAACCAAATGAGGCCTGAATAATTCATGGTCGGTGCGCACGGTCCAGACCTGGAACAGCTTTCTGGTGGCTAAACTGGAGACCAGGGTAGAGGCCAGGGCAGCTGAACCTGGGAGGGGGCTGTCGTGGAGTGTGGAGAGCCATGAGCAGCCAGGAAGGGAAGAGTAAATAAGGCCTGATGAATTATTCAGCCAGGCAGCTGCTGATGCAGCCTGGGGGTGGCGATGGCATGAAAATGTGCTAAGTCTGACGTCACCACTCACCAGGGGCGGTCTGGTGGGCCCAGTGTGGCCAGGCTCTCACCAGAGCCCAGAGGGCAAGGAGAAACAGAAGACGGTACAGTCACAGCCCCTACCTGGAGAGTGGCAGGGACCAGATGGCGGCCAGAGTCAAGCAGAACTTGAGTACTGGTCCAGGGTCTGCTGAAAGTCCTTGTGGAAGATGACATGGTGCTGGAGAAGGGTGAACTCTGAGCTGGGTTCCCAGAACAGTCAAAGTAGTGTGCCCTTGCGAACAGTTCAGCCTCACTGAGCCTCAGTCTTTTCAGCTAGAAAAATGGAAACCATGAGCTCGGTTAGGGCAAAGTCCCAGATGCTGCCAGACAACTGGGATAATCACTTCACCACAATCTGAACCCTCAAATCCTGGCACAGCCCTGAGCCCAATCCTGAGGACATGGTGATGGCAGGTTTCTCCTATCTCTGGGGCTAGCAAACTCTCTGGGCTTCCAGAAACATCTTTTGTCCCTCCCCGCTGCCTTCTTGCCCATTTCATTTCACTGAATCTCCTGGGAGAGGGAACTCTTGCTGGTGACCCCTGATGCAAGCGTTTGCTCAGGGAGGAAATGGATGTCTGCAGGTTCTCCACAGAGCCATGACCCCACACCCTCACAGCCAGCAGCAAGGGCCATAGAATTGGCCAGCAGAGGCCTGCCTCCTCCACTGATTGCTGTGTGGCCCTGGGCAAACCTCTTTCCCTCTCTGAGCCTCAAAGGCTAGAAAAGACAGTACCCCAGGCGCCTTAGGCTACGACCTGAGAGACAATGAGACAGGGTGGGAGGAAGGCTGAGTGTTCTGTCAGGCAGGACTCCCAGGGCTGGAGGTGGGAAGGGCTGAACTTTTATGGAATCCACAAAGGAGGGAGTCAGGCCTTCCTTTACAAGCTTCCAGCCCTTGGTTGTGTAAGACCTCCTTGGTTCCACACCATTGTACTGGGCTTGCAGCCCCACAAGAAGGCAGGGGGGTTGGCACAGTTATAATTTCCAGTATGAGGAAGCGACAGCAGCAGTTCAGCTCAGAGAAGCTGGGTGTTTGATCCAAGGCCACACAGCCAGCAAGGGGCAGAGCCCATTCCAGAATCTCAGATCAGACCCATAGCCTCCATCACCCCTGAGCCAGGCTGGTTTCTCAAGCAGGACCACCCATTCAGTCAGTGACCTTGCTGGACCAGTATTTCCCAGGTGCTCCCTAGCACAACTTCCAGAGACTGGGAGACTGCACAGGGACTCAGCTGGTCATTTGACGAACTTGACCGGGGTCCAGTCCTGGCTCTGCCACTCACCAGCTGTGTGCCCTTGAGCAAAACCCTTGCCCTCTCTGAGCTGCAGTTATCTTCCCTGGAATGTTGAAGTGATCATGCTAATCCCAGGCCCATGTGCCACTGTGGGGGCTCTGAGGGACCTGCCCTCTGAGTTCACCTTTTAGGTGGTGTGGGCAGCTCAGGATGAGACTGGCTGATGCAAGGAGGAGTGGCCTGGGTGAGGAGACAAGGGAAGAGGGAGGAGGACACTCTGGGCAGGAGCCCAGATTAGCTTCCTAAGCGTTCGGTTATAAATAAGTGATACTGGCCACACCTAATTCTCCCACAGTGCTGGTTAGCTGGGTAAGAAGGACAGCTAACAGGGAAGTTTATCACATACCTGGCCACCTTTCGGTCCACTTCCATGTCGACCCTCAGGCTTCCTTCACGCTTCAGGGGTGGCACACAGACCCTAAGGGCACAGGGCCTCCCCCAGAGATAATAGAGGGCAAAGTTGTGTGGGGATAGCTATTCCTATGGGTCCCCAGCAACGCTGACTCCTGGGAGAGGTTCCCAGGAGCCAATGGCACAGGACCAGCAGGGGCTGGGGCATGCCGTCTCCTCCCAGTAAAAATTGAGAGAGAAGGGGTGGGATGCTCCTGTCTGGGAAGTCTAGATGCCTGGGCTCTCATCCACTCTCTTAGCAGTGCCTCAGTTTATCTGCCTGTAAATCAGAGAGCATCCTGGAACTTGGGAAGCCATGGTCCAGATGGAGGGATGCTGGTTTCTCCACCAGAGGGGGCTGGTGATGTGCCCCAGGCACGGAGTTTTTCTAGGGTGGGAAAGAGCAAAGCGGCAAGCATCCCTAGAGACCACAACCTCCTCCAGTTGTACAGGATGGTAAACTGAGGCCCAGAGAGAGAGAATGACTTCCCTGGGGTCTCCATGCAGTGCTCTCTCCACAGTATCCAGTTGCATCACTCTCAGCCTGTTGGGCTTTGCAGACCCCAGGGGAAGTCTCTGATTCTGAACTCAGCTCAGCATGGGAGGGGTACCCCGGAGCCCTGGGGAGCTGGAGCACACTAGCTGCGTGTGCCAGCAGTGTGCCTTCATGAGGCTCTGCCTCTCTGTGCTCCTGTGCCCTATCTGCCATCATGAGCAGCATCATTACACCTCAGTAGGTGTCCCCATGGCCATCTTCAAAGGAGCCATGCACTAAGAACCCTGAACATCAGGTTCTAGCTTTGGCTGGGCCAGCAGCTTACATGAGGGGCAGAGGAAGGGCCCATTGCTGGGCCCCTGTTTTCCTGTCCATACACAGGGGTGTGCAGTTTCTGAAGATCCTCTATTGTCCAAGAATCTATAGCCAGAAATAATATGGCAGTCCCTCCAAAATCTGAACAACAGAGGGCAACCTCTTTCAGGTCCCCTCCCACTGTAGGAGCTTTTCTGTCTTCTTAATAAATTCTACTTTCTAAAAAATAATAATAATAATAACAGTAGACTTCCATACAGATCAGCAATTTGACTCCTGGGCATATGCCGGGAATAACTGAAAGCAGGGTCTCGGACAGATACTCGTGTACTTCTGTTCACAGCAGCAGCACTCACAGTAGCCAAAGGGTGGAAGACACTCATGTGTCTGTAAACAGATGAGTACATAGGTAGAATGTGGGACACACACACAATGGAATACTATTCAGCTGTGAAAAGGAAGTCCTGACCATGATATGGATGAAACTTGAAAATGGTGTGCTAAGCCGGGCTCAGTGGCTCAGCCTATAATCCTGCATCTTTGGGAGGCTGAGGTGAGTGGATTGCCTGAGCCCGCGGATTTGAGACCCACCTGGGGCAGGCGAGACCTCATCTCTACCATAAATCAAAAAAATTAACCGGGCGTGGTAGTGGGCGCCTGTAGTTCCAGCTACTCGGAAGACTGAGGCGGAAGGATCGCTGGAGCCCAGCAGGTCGAGGCTGCGGTGGCCAGGAGCGGCCACTGCACTCCAGTCTGGGTGACAGTGAGACTCCAACTCAAAAAAAAAAAAGAAAGAAAGAAAATGGTGTGCTAAGTGAAATAAGGAGGCCACAGAAGAACAACACTGCATGATTTCACTTGTATAACGGGTCACCGGGAGTGGTTTACCTCCTAGAGACAGAGAGGAGGATGGTGGTTGCCAGACCTGGAAGGAGGGGGAGATGGAGGATTGCCGTTTAATGGGCACAGAGGCTCAGTTTACAAGATGAAAACATTCTGGAGATTGGTTGCACCACAATGTAAATATATTTAACATTTCTGAACTGAACACTTAACAATTGCTGGTCTATATGGAATTCTACTGTTAATTTTTTGTGGGGACTGCCAGATTATTTCTGGCTATAGATTCTTGAACAAGGGAGGAGCTTCAGAAACTGCACACCCCTGCGTATGGACATGGAAACAGGGGCCCAGCAATGGGCCCTTCTTCTGTCCCTCATGAGAGCTGCTGGTCAAGCCAAGGCTAGAACCTGGTGTTCGGGGTTCTCAGTGAGACAATCTAAAAATGGTTAAGATATTACATGTTATTTATGAGTATTTTGCCACAATTAATTTTTGTAAGAACCTACGACCGGGAGCTCAATGCAGAGTTCTGCCACACCTTACACAACAAGCATATTTCCTTTAAAAAGGAAGGAAGGAGGGAAGAGAAGGACTCCAAGGAGATCTGTTCTTTGGAGAAAACTATTGCATGGCCTTTCGTGGCATAGAGACTCTAGTGAGTGTGAGAAACCAAACCACCCTCATCCAGCAGGTTTGTGTCAGCTAGAAACCATCAGGTTTTACAAAACCAGGAGGTTTTCTCCTCACAACACAGTGTACATTGAGTCTATCGATGTGAGGCCAGCTCATCAAATGTTGCTGCTGGGAGAGTAACAGCCTTGGTTCAGCATTCAAGGCTCTCCGTGGTCTGGCACCAGGAAAATTGTGCAGATTTACTCCCTTTTCACAGCCAATCACTTCCCACCCACCCCAGGCCTGCATATGTCACCACTTGGAAGCCACCCCGAGGCCCCACAACCCCCTTGGTGTTCCCTTTGGTCCCTTCTTGGTTAATCCTCAAAGTTCTAGAGTCGGCCTTGCCAGCAGATTGTGAGCTCTTTGGGGGAGCGGCTGTGTCCTGGTCCAGTGGTCTCACTCTCTCACCTCACTCCTGCTTCAGTGGCATTTGAGTTATTTGTGAGAATAACCCTGCTTGAGTCCCTGCATTATCTACCTAGAAGGAAAAACCGAAAAGCCCAAGTTGGACCACTTTGGACGGGAGAATCTCCACTACATTCTCTTAATCAGAATTACAGGCCTGGAAACTACTCCACATGGCCCGCACACTGCTAGGTACTTTCCATATTCATCTTTGTAAATCCATTCAAGAGCCTTGTAACACAAGCACTGGGACTGTGCCCATTTTACAGACAAGAAAGCTGAGGCTCAGGGGGGTGAAAGAACTTGCCCAGGGTCTTCCAGCTGGTGAAAAGCAGGCACTGCAACGGTGCCCATTTTACAGATGAGGAAATTGGGGCTCAGAGAGGTTAAAGACCTTGCCTAGGGCTGCCAGCTGGTGAATGGCAAGCTGAGAATGAGCCCAAGAGTGCCTGTTTCCCCAAGGGGTGCTGTGTGCGCAAGATTCCTCCTGAGCTCCTCCCTGTGGCACCGAAGGCCTCAGCTACTGCCGCCCAGAGCTGGCGGCTGAGCCAGGCGCCGCGGCTGCAGTCGGCGCCGCTCTCCCCTCAGCCCCGGTGATGAGCCGGGCCGGCGCTGCCTCCCCTGGTTAGCGCCCTGATGGCTGACTGATTGGCTGCGCGGAGCGCACAGCTGCTGCTGCTGCCTCGGCAATTCTTTGAATTAGCTCCGGAGCTCACTGACCTGTTGGAAAAGTAAATGCAAACTGCAGAAGAGGGAAAAAAGCCAACAAAACTCTCTCCCGCAACGGCCACTCTTCCCGCTGCCCCAGCAGAGCACCTGCCCCTGCAGAGGTGTCCCCAGCGAAGCCCCCAGGCAGGAGTGGGCAGGACGCAGGAGGTCCCTGGGCCCCAGGCAAGGCTAGTTCATGGGAAGTGACAGCCAGAGGGGTCTTGGGAGGTCTCCCGCCTGCCTCCTTTCTGGCGGGTCAGAAGCACCCCACTGCAGGCCAGCCCAGAGATGTTGGTTGGACCTCTCCTGCACAGGGACTGACAGGGAGCCCCAAGCCAGCGGGGAGGCAGGGGGGTGGTGGCAGGGAGGGGACTGCTCACCTCTCACCTCAGTTTTTAATGTGGCAGCAGCTGGGGCTCTCAGGGAAACTGAGACAGGGCCACTTTCCCAAGCCTGGTATCTGTTCTATTCCTACCCAGCACAGGGCTTAGGGCAAAGCTTCTGGAGGGCACAGACCATGTGGCTTGATGCCTGTCCCATGAGGGGTATGAGGCCGAGGCTGGCACAAATGGGTGACGCCCAACGCAGAGGGGAAATGGTAGATACCTTGTGTTGGTCTAGAGCTTGGAAATGTATTATCTCATTTGATTGCCCTGACACTGTGGGTTAGGTAGTATTGCCAGTACCTCCATGCTACAGATGGAAAAACTGAGACAAAGAATGGTTTGGGGACTTTGCCAGGGTCACATGAATTCTGAGTGGCTGGGATTTGAGTTCAGGCAATCTGACTCTGGAACCCAGGTGTACAGTCAGCCCGCTCTGCTGTTTCTTAATAATCGTGATGCTGGGCCTGGACAAGTGTGTCTGCCACACAGTCAGTAAAAGGTAAAGGCAGGATTTGAACCTAAGACTAACTGATTCTAAGATATGCCCACTTTCAAGGATGACATGATTTGCCCATGTTTCAGATGAGGAAACTGAGGTTCCAGGTGACAACCTGCAGTCACACCTTGCAGTTAGGTAGCAGAGCTAGGATCTGAGCCCAAATCCTTGGATTTCAAATCCAAGAGCGATATGAGTTCAGAGAAGGGAGAGAAAGTTCATCTGTTGACAAATCAGGACAGACTTTCTAAAAGGACCTTCAGGTGGAGGCAGGTGACGGGACCAGGTGAGCAGAGGCACAGGTGCTGGGAAGGGAGGGCAGCCAGCGGAGTAAAGGGTGGGAGCTGTGTACATATTGGGATAGCCAAGGTAGAAGGAGAGGCTGACAGTTTTGAAGTCTTTGCCACTGGCCAGCCATGTGACCTCGGGCAAATGACTTTATCGCTCCATGCCTCCGTTTTATCAACCTGGAAAACGGGGATGATGATAGTATATATCTCATGGGGCCTTAGGGAGAATTGTATAAAACATGAAGCCGGTGCTTAAGCACCTACTGTGTGCTGGCTCCAGGTTAGAGGCTTAATGGAATATTGTTGCTATTACACAGATTCCTAAATTAAGTATATTTAACTGCATTTCACAGGCAAGGAAACGGAGGCTGTAAATGAGTAAGTATTTTAGCTATGGGTTCAGAAGGAATGAATAGTAGAGGTGGGATTCAGACTCAGGCTAAACTCAGGGAGAGGTTTGATTGACACATCAGGGAATGTGGGTTTTATTGGCTAGGGCTGCTGGGCAGTGGGGAGTCCTTGAAGTTTTGGGGGGCTGGGGTATAACTGTCAGTGGCCAAAGCTCTCTCTGGCTTAAAAAGCAAAGTTCTTCAAGCACCTGCCATTCCTCATTTGCACACGAGGGACACGTCTTTCTATCTAAGTAAAGAAAAACAAAAATGCAGCTTAATTAAGACTGTGGAAAGCAGGTGCTATCTCCTGTCAGTAGAGACAGGACAGACTAATCAGTTCAAAATGGGGGCAGATGTTCAGAACTGGGCACAGATGCCCTCCCCCCCCCACATCTGACTCCTGGCCACCTTCCCTCACCTGTCTGTCTGAGAGATGCCGGAGAGGTGAGGGGGTCCAACCAGGGAAAGACCCAGCCTGGTGCCAGCTGTGCCTTGCCCTGGCACAGCCGGCACCCCCTGGAGGCCTGTTTCACCTGCCTTGGTGGCCGGGACCACAGGCTCTGAAGCTATAATGATAGATTGCCTGGACTTAAATCCTTGTCACTTGCCAGCTGTGTGACCTTGGGCAAGTAACTTAACTTCTCCATGCCTCAGTTTCCTCCTCTGGAAAATGAATCAAATGAGGCTAATAGTATATGCCTTGTAGAGATTGGGGAGGATAAAATGGAACACGTATGGGAAGGCTTGGAACAGCCTCTGCAAAGAGTGAGCACTTTGTACGTTAGTTATTATTATTATTATCATCATTCTTTTTTTTTTTTTGAGTTGGAGTCTTACTCTTGTCACCCAGGCTGGAGTACAGTAGTACAATGGCACAGTCACGGCTCAACTTGCTGGGCTTAGGCAATCCTTCCGCCTCAGCCTTCCAAGTAGTCGGAACTACAGATGCACACCACCACACCTGGCTAGTTTTTTGTGATTTACTGTAGAGACGAGGTCTCACCTAGTTGCCCAGGCTGGTCTCGAATCCCTGGGCTCTGACAGTTGTCTCGCCTTGGCTTCCCAAAGTGCCGGGATTACAGGCTGAGCCACCTCACCCGGCCATTATCATCATTTTTAATAGACAGATGGTCCATGCAGAATGGATGCAGCACTTGGTCTTCCCTGATCTGGCCCAGGTCCTCTTTTCTGGTTCATTTATAGCCCAGCTTTCCACTTCCCCATGCTTGACACAACCCACGTCCAAACCCATAGGGCCGCCTCCCCGAGCATGCCTCCAAGCCTTGATATGTGCCGAGCCTCAGGCCCAGATGCCCTTTCCCTCCCTTGTCAGTGTGAAGTTTTCTTGCTCATCCTTCAAGATACAGTTCTGTACAGGTACCCACCCCACTCCCAGTCCTTCCTCAAGAGCTTTCATCTCCTCGATGGCCTCCAGTGCTCAGCATGAACCCCACCACCCAAATCATGCCATGGTTATGTGCACACGGACTGTCTCCATCAGAATGAGTACTCGGAGGGTGACATCGTGTTCATCTCTATCGCCACACCTAGGCCCCAGAAGCTCACCGCTTGCCTCCCACTGGGCAAGCATTCAGTCAATAGGAGAGACTGGGAAGAGAGGAAGAAGGAAGGAGTGGGGGATGGAGGGAGAGAGGATGGCAACTCCTACTCCTACTTGGCAGACGAGGGTCTCAGGGTCCAGAAGGAGGACAAGGTCCGAGGTCAGTGGGGACCCCCGGGCATTGCTGCCACAGCTGGAAGCCTCTGAGAAGTTCAGAGACGTTGATCAATAGAGCTGAAAGTCATTAGGGGTCACCAAGCCCTACTTGCCCATTTTCTCGATAAGGAAACTGAGGCCCAGAAAGGGGCAGCAACTCATCTAGATCTTTCAGGGAATGAATATCAGAGCTGGGCCTGAAACTCAGGTCTCTTTGAAACCATCTCCACGGTGCCATACAGCCACTCCTGTTCCCCTGGCCTAGGCCCTGCTGCCCTGCCCGAACATCAGCAGGCTGTAGAGTTCCACAAAACCAGGGCTCCTGAAAGTGGCCAGGCTTGGGGTGAAGTAGGAAAAGAGGCCATTGAGGGTGTCAGGGAACTTCAGTCATCAGGCCATAGACCCAAGAATGCTACTGCTGGTAGAGGCCATAGAGATCAGGGAAACAGGCCCACCTTCCAGGGCCTCGGAGCCACAGCACGGCCAGCCAACCTGGCCTGCCCAGTTCCTCCTCCCCCTCATCACCCCCTGCTCCAGCACTTTCTGGGGTGGAGATGGTTGTCATGCCATACTTCTGCTTTCCCCTTTGCCATCCTCATTCTCCTCCCCAGGACCTCAGAGTTAAACAGTCTTTCTGTCCCTGCCCTGGGAGATGGGCTGGCTGATACCACACCAAAAGACAGTAGACTTTAAAGTGGGGGGATGATACCAGTGGTTGGAAAGAGAGTGAGACAGAGCAGAACTGGATGGGGTCTGCTTCTTCTAAGAGAACCCATCAGTGTTGCATCAATCATTTCCTGGTCCCCAACTGGGACTTACTCTGTTGGGGGACCTGGGCATCCTGCCTGTGGAACGGGAAGATCCCAGACCTGCTCCCTGATGAAGGTGATGGTGACGATGAGGAGGAGGAGGAAAAAGAAGAGGGAAAGAGGACAAGAAGGAGTAAACATCAACCAAGCTTCTTCTGAGCACCTGCCCTGCAGCAGGCACTGCACTGAACACTTTACTTGATTATAAACATTATCTCAATTGACCTCACAGCAATTTACAAGGTGGGTATTACTTAGCAGATGCAGAAATGGAAGCTCAAGGAGGTTAACAGCTTGGTCCATGTCACAGAGCCAGAAAGTGTTGGGGCCAGGAGTACCAAGTCCCACATGATCACCTATACCTCATGGTGAGAAAAGGGGAAAACCATGGAACAAAACTGACAGCCAGCAAGGACCTGTGAAGTCATCGAGTCCTCCCCCACCCTATCGCACTTCAGAATCCAAGCTCCAGAGGGGGCATGGCTTGCCTGAGACCACGCAACCAGCAGATGGCAGCCAGTTGGGACTTAAGCTCAGGGCCTGTAATACTGCAAAGGCTTCGAGGGCCACTGCACAGGAGCCAGAGGAAGATGACAAGAGTGGTCTTCCTGCACCTATGGCTGGTCACTTTGCCTCCTCAGGGACAGGATGTGACGGCAAGAGAAGTGTCTTCCAGTGTAGCACAAAAGTAGGTCAGAAGGAGGGAGCTGAAGATGGAGGAGGGAGGATGGGGCCTCCAGGAGAATTGGGAAGATGTTAGGGACTCGGGCCCTCTGCAGGTAGTGGGGACTTTACCCAGGGGCATTGTGTGTGACTTCCTTACACCCTTTGAGAAAAAGCACAGATGAGCTGAAATAGCAGATATGAGAACACTCAGCAGGGTGCCTGGTATGTGGTAGATGCTTCATGGGTTTCCTTCTTATGCAAGGGGTATTTCCAAGATAGAATGATAAATCCTCTGGAGGGAGCCCATTCATTCTTGATCCAAGTATTTATTGAGCACCTACTATACAGCAGGGTGTTGCACCTATGAAGCCCTTTCAAGCAGCCATCCTGGTCCCACACCAAGCCCTAGCACTGGTTAGCTAGTTTCTGATTGCTCCTGGCCCTGCCCAACTGGCTTTGAAATACCCATCGGCCATTTGCAAGGACATGTCCAGCCTCATGTTACCTCCCCTGTTAAACATGGGACTTATCTATGGGTCTTCCCAGAGTGGAATTTCTTAAGCCCAATAGAAAGGCCAATCCATCCCAGGTTAGATACAGACACATAATTTGTGCAGCATGATCTTAGGAAAAGGCTAAAGTAACTTGAAAGATAGTTCATGAGGTGTGAGATGCACTCCTGATTTCCTAGATGTGGCCTAGGGGTCCCTCAACCAAGATTTCAATTGTCTCTCCAGCTCTGGGTCTCGAGTGACCTTGGGAGGCATACCCCCACTGGAGTAAGGATCCTGTTGGGGGGTGATCCTCCTACCTGGTTTCCTTACCTGTCCAAGGCAGAATCAGCTGTGAGGTGCTGTGCTATAGGAGTGACAGCATGTCTGTGTCCCCCTGGAGCCCTCCTGCAGCACCAGGAAAGAACCTGGGAGTCAGGCAACCCTAGGTCACTTCCCAGCTCTGCCTTTGTTTAACTGTATGACTGTGAGCAAGTTATTGAGCTTCTCTGAGCCTCAGTTCCCACAAAGAAAGATGGCAGCTGTTCCTACCTGCCTCCTCAGGTTGGTGAGAGGATTAAACGAGATAAAGTACCTAGAACGGTGTGCACACTGCCTGACTCTCAGGAGGAGCTCTGTGAATGGAAGCTACGATGACTACGCTCAAGTCTCTACCTCCGAATCAATCGCTCTGTTTCTGCACACTCCCTGCATGATGTCAGCGCCTTGCCCTGTGGGAAACAAAACTGAGCAAAATCCTTTTCCCTGGCCGGTCTCCTCCCCCAGTCTCAGAGGGTCAGGGCAGCCACACATGGCTGGGGACAGCCACTGGTTCCATTAGCAGCCAGAGAAAGGAGCAGAGATGCGCATTCCCTTAAGAGCCAGGCTATTTTCCACCTCCCCCACTGATAATGGAAGCAGAGTGAGCATGAGGCAGTGGGGGAAGGGAGGCTGGGAAGAGGCCACGCTAATGGGACCAGGATTACCTATTACCCCTCAGGCACCTTTGTCCATGGTCCCCAGGTTAGCAGCTTGGAGACCCCCAACCCAGCCCCAGCCCTTGGATGCTCTGCCAATTTCCCCTCTCCCACTTCCAGGAAGAGAGCAGGCTGCTAGCCAGTGTGTGGTCACTCACCAGGGTCACTATAGCCTTGGCCTCAGCTTGGACTGGAAGGTATTTCTTGAGCTGTTAAGCATCGGTCCATTTGTCCCCGCCAGTTCTCTCTGGAACTTGGAATTGCAGACAGGCATGAAGATTCCTGGGAACCTGGCTTTACCCTACTGACTCTGGGTCAGGGACTTGCAGGCCAGGTCAAAGATGGTTGCAGTCAGAGAGCAAGAAGCATGGCAGCCTCCATGGGAGGAAGTCTGGGCCACCAGCAGGGGCGAGGGTAGGTGAAATGTTGAGGTCTGGGAGGGTGGGGATAGGGCAACGTGACAGCAAAAAATAAGGAGACAGCTCTGGGGACAGAACCCCCTTCCTAGAAGAGCCTATATCCCAGAGCAAGTGGCTTCCCAAAAGGAAGTATCAAGCAGACCCTGACCACAGGGTTGGTGAGAGCTGGGGCCAATGGTCAGAGTGAACTGCAGCTCAGCCCAGATCTTCCAAATTTTCTGCTCCTAGGGTCCTGTTCTGAGCATGGCTGAGGCCACAGAAAGAAGTACAAGGCTCCAGATGATCCGGAGATGGGGTGAACAACCAAGCCAGGGCACTTTCCTGGCCTCACTGGGTGTGTGCACATGCACTGTGCCCTCAGTAGGTACTCAACATTGGACAAAGGGTCTGAGCTCCAGTTAGGAAGTAGGGCTAGCAAGATGAGAAGTGCTGACCACAGGGCTCAGGAGTGGGCTCCCAGAAGCTGAGAGAAGCAGGAACACTAATCAGATCCTCAAAGAACAAGGGCAGGGAGGTAGAACCAATGTGGGGAGCCAGCAGCGGCCACCTTGGAATCAGAAGACTATATGCTCTTTTCTTGTAAGGACTCTGGCTAACTTCCCATGCTTGGTGTATACAAGGTGCTAATTAAATATTCATTGAGTGAATGAATGAATGAACAAAGGAAGAAACAAACAAACCATGAAAAATTAAAGCCTACAAATGCTGGGGCTGTGGCTTCTTTTTCTGAATCCTTAGAGTGCTTCATGTCCAGTTCAAGTATTCAACTATTCCTGGCACAACGTTGCACCATGATTATGTTTCTTGTGTACAGGTTTTAAATCTCTGGCCACTATAAACCTGCTATTATTGGGGGAGCACTGTGCTGGGAGTCCTCCACCTTGAGTGTGCCTTCTAACTCTGTTTTAGAGTGATGTAGGATGATGGACAAGTCATCTCTGAGGCTTCGAGTACTTCGTTTGTGAGTGGTGGGTCAAGCCAGACAATTCTCCAAAGGTCATTTCAGCGTGACTGTGCTCTGATTCTGCATGACACAGTGAAGCGACTGATCTGTGCTGAATTTCCACTAGCATTCTAACGTTTGCTTGCTTTCCCTTCTTTCTCAGTGCAGTCCTATGAGGTGAGCTCCCAAGAGGGCATCTGTGCTTTAAGCATTCCTGTGTTTCCAGCACAGTGCCAAACATACTATAGACACATAATAATAGCACATAGGTTCATAGCTCTTAGGGCTGGAATGGCCTCAAGTTATCTGGTCCAGCCCAGTGCTCTCAACAGGTTCAGAACCACAAACATGTATTAAATGCCTACTATATTCCCAGCACCATGCCAGGCACAGTGGGACACAAAGAGTCTGCAAAGACCGCATTGAATTCCTTCCCTCCCCTTCTTCTGTGCTGAGCTGAACCCACCTGTATGGGAGGGCAACTTCCACCCTAGACCTGAGAAGAACACGCATCACCAGGAGGGGTGAAGAATCCCCCCGTGGCAGAAGGGGGCTGGGCATTCTCTGGGCGAGAGGAGGCGGCTGACACCAACTGAGCTGCGCTTCGCTGGGCAGACAGGCTCGGAGGGGAAGACAACAGCTTCCAACAACAAGCATTAGGAGATAAGCTCTCGGAGGTGCTGCATTGGGCTCTCTCTCACTGGGCTTTGCCAGGGCACCCGCCAGCCCCAGCCTTCCTTCTCCTCCAATCACGCTCTCCATACGTTCTGTTCCCCTCCTTCTGAAGCGGTCTGTGACTGTAGGCAGCACTGGCTCAGGCAGTTAAGTGGACCAGCGACAACAGAGGAGGGGATGGCAAAAATGCCCTTTCTGGAAGGGAGCAAAGGGAACAGGGGAGGAAGTCCCTCTCCTTCCCCCACGATGCCACATCCACTTGCAAAACAACAGGAAGAGCAGTGCAGGAGCTGGCTCTTGCTTCGAGATGAAATCCTCCTTCCTCTGTCTCTAGACTCCATTAAGCATTCTGGAAGAGATGGGAAGTGATTATGGAGAGGAGAGATGAGGGGGGAGAGAGAGCTCGCAAGAGGGAGAGGGCGGGGCAGGGAGAGAAGAGGGGAGAGCTGAGGGAGCCCAGGCACGCACGTGCATACACACACACACACACACACACACACACACACACACACACACACTCAGATCCCCTTATCTGATTAAGGATCCAAGGGAAGTCGAAAAGCTTCTGGAAAATTAAAATGACCCACCAGGTTAACCAGCCAAGATCTGCAGGCAGATTATAAAAACCAAGTCGAGTGGGGATTTCCTTTGCTCTGGGTGAGTTCTTCAGACTCTAGGGTCTTAGACCGAAGGACAACAAGCCAACTAGAGAGAATGACTTGGGGTGGCATTTGTCCCACCAGTTTCCAGCCTTCCTCATGCAGGCCCTGGGGGCTTTCATCTGCATGGAGGCCTGAGAGATGAATGCTGTCTCTTCCTTCCTTCTCTGAATTCTGATTCTGGCCTCTGTCAAAAATGCAGCTGTCTGGGAGTGGATGCAGCCTCTTCCCTAGACTCTGACCACTAGGTGGGATGTCCAGGAATGCCGTGGCTGGTCTGGGTCTAGCCGTACTCTACCATTACCTCGCACCAATGATTTTAGGCAAGTACCTTTCCCCTCTGAGCCTCACTTTTCCCTGCTGTAAAATGGGCCATAGGACCCAATGCTCTAGAAAGGCCCCTGTGGTCCTGGTATTCCAGGATTTTAAGGCAGCCTGAGGGTGGGACTGTACCTTCCACAGGAAGCTATTCACACTGAGAGGATAGATTCCTGACTCTCTGTCCCTCTGTGATAGAAAAAGCAGGACGATGGTGAGATGAGTTACTCTAGGAACCACCTAACCAGGCCTGGGTTAATGGGGGGAAGAAAGTTAAATGCCACAGAGAACATCAGCTTGAAACGAGAGAGTCTCTCCAGTATGCCTTTAGCACTGTTTGCCGAGCTCTGGAACATATTTGCAAACATCCCAGAATACACATATTAGGAAGCTAACAAGTTGCCTGGCATTGAAAACATATTACACACAGTGTCAGATATACTTAATATGCATCTGCAATGATTCTTTTTTTCCCTCCGCTTGCAACGGCATATTTTGCTTGCTTTTTATTTTGAAGAGTTCATTTCCCATGATGTTACCACCAGCCAATGGTATTAACTCAGCAACTTGGCCAGGCCCAGTACAGTGCCATGCATACTGTCAGTGCTCAATGAATGTGTGTGGGAGAGAATTAATGCCACCTCCCTATCCCCGGCAGGACTGCCTTTGGGCTCTCCGATCACCTGGAGATGATGAGGACTGTGCTGTGCTCTTAATTTCTCTCCCTTGGAAGATGCCATCAGAATCTTGGCTTTATTAGTTCTGGAAACATGACTTCATCCTCTCAGGGAACTTCTTGTTTCTTGGCGAGTTGCTTCTGGAACTGTCCTAGCCCAACCCTGAAGTCCTAAGTGTGTTAAATTCCCCGAATCTACAGAAACAGAAAAGCTGCTCTGGCTTTTTCTGGCTTTTTTTTTTTTTCTTTTTTACTTTCCTTCCTTTCTTTTTCTTTTCTTTTTTTTTTGCCTTTCCTTTTTTTTTCCGTCGTCAGTGTCTCACTCTGTTGCCCAGGTTAGAATGCAGTGGCACAATCACAGCTCACTACCACCTCAACCTCATGGGCTCAGGCCATACTCCTACCTCAGCCTCCCTAGTAGCCGAGATTATGGGAGTGTACCTCCACACCCAACTAATTTTTTTATTTTTTGTAGAGACAAGGTTTTGCTATGTTTCCCAGGCTGGTATCAAACTCTTGGGCTCAAGCAATTCTTCCACCTTGGTCTCTCACAGTGATGGAATTACAAGCATGAGTCACCATGCCCAACCTCTGGCTTTTTCTCTTATTAGTGTCAGGACTTCCTTTCATGCTTCCAAAACTCAGATTCCTGAGCTGGGAAGGTGAGGTGTTAATGGCCATTTTCAGGGTTGCTAGGAGACTTCCATGGGATGGTGTACAGGGAAGGTGTATGTTTTTTCTTGTTTATATGTGTGCACATTCACTCAGCAAACACTAGGTAAATTCTTGCTGTGCACCAAGCACCAAGCTAGGCAGTGGCATAGAGTTTTCTCAATGGCCCTTGCTCTTGAGGAACAGAGTAGGGGGGAAGAAACATAAGAACAAATGATAACTGCGTTACCAAAGGAGGCAGGGAAAGCCAACTGGTGGGGAGACTTTGGATGCTGAAGATCTGGGTTCCATTTTCACCTCCACCCCTCAGGGGATCTAAGATCTTGGACAAGTTACTTAACCCCTCTAAGCCTCAGTTGTCTCACCTGCAAAATGGGAAGAGGAATAGCTATTCTCTGGAATTGTTCTGAGGACTGGAGTTATAAAAATGTATCAAAGCATAATGCCTGACATTATGAAGAAGAAATAAAGATAGGAGCAGATATGGAAAAGGGAGCTTAATTCTACTGAAAGTCTGAAGGAGGCCTGTTGAAAGATGGGGTCTTCAACTTCACTCATCATCAGAGAAATGCAAATCAAAACCACACTGAGATACCACCTAACCCCAGCAAGAATGGCCATCATTAATAAAACAAGCAACAACAGATGCTGGCGAGGATGCGGAGAAAAAGGAATGCTTCTACACTCCTATTGGGAGTGTAAACTAGTGCAACCTCTTTGGAAGACAGTGTGGCAATTTCTGAAAGAACTAGTAATTGACCTTCCATATGACGCAGCAATCCCCCTATTGGGAATATACCCAGAGGAACTGAAATCATTCTACAAAAAATATACCTGCACACGCATGTTTGCTCTATTCACAACAGCAAAAACATGGAGCCAACCATGCTGTCGATTGAAGCCGGACTGTATAAAAAATGTGGTGCATATACACAATGGAATATTATGCAACCACAAATAAGGACAGACATAGGAACTTCGCAACAACTTGGATGGATTTACAGTCTATCATACTCAGTGATCTATCACAGAAACAAAGAACAGAGTACCATATGTTCTCACTCATAAGCAGACCTTGAACAATTATAATACTATAAGAAAGGGACTGGCAGTAGTGAGAAACTGCCAGGGAAGGGAGGGACACACCTCATCTACAAGGGTACCTTCATAATGAACATTTTTTTCCTAACCCTGAATTGTACTTCATATCTTTAAAATGAAAAAATTTAAAAAAAAGAAAGCTGGGGTCTTTGAGTATGATCTTATAGGGAAAGAAGATGTTTATCAGGCAGTGATGGGTGAGGAGTCCCGGAGCAAAACAAAAATTAATAATAAACATAAAGCTGAGGAACTCAGGGAACAGAGAGAAGTTTGGATTTAGAAATTCTTGGAAAAGGACATGAGGGATGAAGCTGGAAATAGGAATTCATATTTGGAAACAAATTGGGGGCTGTTGGAGAATGTTGACAGGAAACTCTCATAACCCAATGTCTAGCATAGACCAAGCCTCTAGAAGCTGAATGGAGCGAAGATGAGTTTAGATGGGGGAGGAGCCAGACTGCAGAATCAGAAGTGGCTTTGGGGCTCCACATAAGTGATGACACATGCTTGAAATGAAGTTGTGGTGGTGGAGATGGAGACAGAGGAGTTGACCTAGGAGATATGAGGTCTTGGGAAGAGAGGAAGCACTTGGATATGTGAGACAGAGACCAGGAGTCCAGCAAGCAGGACACAAAAAGCAGGGAACAATGCAGAGACAGGTAAGGAGAGAACTGGGGACAAAAGAGGATATTTCATGATGAATATATCGTGGACAAGGGGTGCTGGAGTGAGGAATGCATGTGGAGAAATCAAGAAGACAGCTGGAGAGACACATCTGGAGCAGAGAAGCGGTGCCTGGCCTGGTGATCAGGTTCCAGAGTCACGTGAGTTCAGGCGGAGTGAGTTCTTACTGGAGTGATTGAGGGATGTCAGGACCAAGGACAGAGCTGAGGGACTGATCAGCATCCACATATAGCAGGGAAGGGAGAGCTCTCTCCTAAGGCCTGGAAGATTAGTCAGGGAGGCAGGCACTCAGGTGAGAGGGGTGGAACTATGAGGACGAGGAGATGGCCACACATGGCAGATGTCGTAGAGAGGCCTGGTCACACCCTTGCCTCCCTTCAGTCTATTCTCTGCACAGCAGCCAGGAGGATGCTTTCAAACATAGGTCAGACCACTCATTCCTCTGCTCCAATTCTCTGATTCCTTTCCTTCTCACTCAGAGTAACAGTTAAAAGTTCTCACCCCAGTCTGCAAGGCTACATGCCCACATCCCTGTTAACTCTGACATTATCTCCTATTGCTGCCCCCTAAATCACTGCCTTCCAGAAACACTGGCCTCCCTGCTGCTCTTTAAACTTGAAAAGAATGCTGTTACCACCGGGCCTTTGAACTTGCAGTTTCCTCACTTGAACCCCTTCACTCCACATCTACATATCTCCCTCCCTCACCTCATTTCAGTTCTCATCTCAAATCTCACCTTTTCACAGAGATTTCCCACGACCACCTAAGCATCACACCTCTTCCACCACTGTTTCCCTCACCCTGCTCTGTGTTTTCTCCATCGCACTGACTGCCACTGAAACATGATTCATGTGTGTCTGGCCTGTCATCTCAATTCACCTGGATGTAAGCTCCATGACAGCAGCGATTTGTTTCTGTTTTGTCCTCTGCTTTATCGCTAGTTCCTAGAATCATGCCTAGCACATAGAAGGAAGTCAACAATATTTCTTGAATGAATGAATGAAACTGAAGATGATAACTACATAGCACCCACTGAAATTGGCAAATAGGAAATCACAGGGCTTGATGGGGATAGAATCCTGGCTCCAGGAGGTGAGGAAGGACAAGGAGGTGAGATGGAGGAGGGACAAGGGAGAAGAAGAGTGGTGACTGGGAGGAGGAGCAGGGTTGAGCAACAATGTTATCTCAAGGACACAAGAGGCTTTAACATACTCTTGTGTTGAGGTGAAGGAGCCAAGGAAGACAACAAGGTAAAGATGTGGGAGAGAGGGAGAGTATAATCAATGGGTCAAAGTCCCAGAAGATGCAGAAGAACTTAAAATTGCTGAGTAAATAACATAGACTGTTTCCCTCGGTTTATCCTGGTATTGTAGGAAGAATGAAGTCTCTGCAGACAGATGGAACAGGGTCTGTTATGCCTTGCCTACTCCGATTCTTGCTGGCTGTGGACCTTATAAGAGCTGTTTAAGCTTTCTATGCCTCAGTTTCCTACCTGAAATATGGGGATGAAAATGCCTACCTCACATATTGCTGGGAGATTTAATGAGAGAATTCATTTGTAAAGTGCATGATACTTGAAGATCACACAACAAATACCAGCTCCCCTTCCCTTTACGTTACCATCTGCTCAGTCAAGAAGGAAATTTGACAAGTACTTCCTTGACAAAACATCAGCCAACACCAGGGCATCCTTTTCTGGGATGTCACCGTTGAGTGGAATTGACAGCTCAGCCTCTCCAGCAAACTCTCCTGCAGCAACGACAAGAGTGATGCTAATGGCCCTGGTCACAGTAACTCAAGCCCACACCTGAGCAATGAGTCCAAGGCACCCCCCAGCGCAGCCTGACCTGAGAAGCTGGAGAGGGCGCTGAGTCCACTAACACAATACTCTCTCCCAAAATGCCCACAGTCACCACCCTAGGGTCCTAGATTCTGGCAAATAGTAAGGAGGATGGGCTGTGGCCTAGATATCTCTGATTTCACCTCCCAGCTATACTCCTTAACCATAACCTTGGGGACATTACCAGTTTCTCTGAGCCTCCCAAAAATCCTCCCAAAGAATTATATTTGCCCACTTTACACACGAAGAAATGGAGTCTTAAAGAGGTAATATAATGTACTCAAGGTCACACAGTGTATCAGTCAGAGTCCCAGAATGAACCTGATGGCAGACTGAAATGGAACCTGAGGAAAGTTAATAAAAGGCTTATTTCCAAAAATAAAAAAGTCGGGGCATGAGGAAACCACAGAAGTTTGTGAGTATTTGGGAGCAGGTTATTACAGGTAACTTTACCTGAAGGAGAGACTCCCAGAACTCCAGGATAGAAGGGACTGGAGAGGGCCCCCTGTCAGCAGTCATGGCTTTAGCTGAAGGACCCCACAGGGACAAAGATGGAGAAATAAATACCCCAACCTAACTCTCCTCCCTCTCTCATATCCTACAGATGCTCTCCATGGGAATCAGGGGCCACGGGAGCCCACTCATGCATACCAGACAGCTCAGCTTCACTAGCACAGGCAGGGAAGAGTGGATTTGGAGGAAAGATGGAAAATACCCCGTGCACCCAACTAACTCTGGAATAACAGAGTAAGAACTTGAACCAGGCACTCAGACCTTTTCTATTCTCATGGCACTTCCTGTTCATCCTCAGGAAATAGTCCCATTGTATGGTTGAAAAGACGGACGATGGATGAGTGGATAGAAGGAAGGGAGGGAGGGAGGGGGAGGGAGAGAAGGAGAATGGATAGATAAATGGACAGACAAATGGAAGGAAGAAAGGGAGGGAGGGGAGAGGAAGAGATG
>NW_007072784.1:246612-252090 GCF_000164805.1 Carlito syrichta
TATGGACAGAAAGAAGGAAGGAAAGAAGGAAGGGAGGGAGGAAGGGAGAGAGGAAAGGAGGGAGGAGGGAGAGGTGAGGAAGAGATGGATGGATGGATGGATAGATGGATGGATGGATGGATGGATGGATGGATAACTCCTTCAGACTCCATCCACCAGGCTTTGATTAATCTTGACATCTGACTAGAAATACTAGGCATGTTAGAAAGTTTCTTTCTAAACCATAAATGGGTTCTAAGAATAAAAGCCTCCTTCCAGTTTGTAAGTCCCTGTAGGAGTTGCTTGTCTCTCTCTGGCCTGTGGCTCATTTTTCCTGCTATTGCTGCTGGTGCTGCTGGTGCTGCCGGAGCTGCTCCTCTCTCCAGGATTTGAGCCTTGAGTCAGGCGAGCTGCCTGCAAACAAAGTGAAGAGAAGGCTGAAGTCAGAGGGGGCTGTTGCCCTTGCTCCCCTCAGGGCTGGAGTACAAGGCTGAGTTGGCCAGCCTCTCTGTGAGTCTAAGGGAGCTGGAGGAGGGAAGTAGGAAGGCAGGAGGAGGGAAGTAGGAAGGCAGGATGTTCGCTGTAATTATTTTCATTGATTTGTCTACTCAGATCCCAAGCGCTGCAAAGCCATTGTGACATTTAATAAAAATAATTCAAGGTAAAAATACCCCTTTGTCCCTGCTCCCTCCTTCTCCTCCATCAACACCACCTCAGCTTACAAAGGTAGGCACCTACCAAGGGAGAAAAGGTTGAGGACCTGGAGTCTGTATCCCTGGATTTGAGACTGCACTATTATCAGCTGGCTGGTGACTCCAGGCAAGTGACTGTCCCTCTATGAGCGTTGGCTGCCCCCACTGTAAAATTAAGAAATAAGTTAAACATGGGAGGTCCTAATTCGGAGCCAGATGTCCAGGATTCTGATGCACCCAAATGAGGCAAAGGGCCACGCATTCCCCTCTGTTTCCTGCAGATCTTTTTCCTATCTGTGGAGTTGGTTTCTGATTGCTAGTATTTGACCACGGGAGAAACTCTCCTATCACCATCTCTTGCAGGTTTCCATACCATAGTAGGTTCATCCTTCCCCTTCTCTGCCCTCACTTCCTTGTGAAACAAACAATATTCAGCCCATTATGAGAATAAACTGAGTTCCTAAAGTGGCAACGATTGCAACCTTGTCTCACCCACTGGCTATATGCCTGGCTATATACTTTAAATATATGAGCTCAAATCCTGACAGCAACTCTGCACTATAGGGATTCTTGTGGAAACTGAGACTCAGAGAGGTTAAATCTTCAACCTAGAGAAGCACAGCCAAAAAGTGGCAAAGTTGGACTCTGACTCAGGTCACTGTAACTCCGGAGACCACAGCTCTCTCCACGTGTCGAAGCCCAGGCCTGGACCCAAGTCTCCTGACTCCAGGTAGAAAAGCCCTAAATGCAACCTGACTCAGCACAGTGAAGGGAGCACGGGAGGGAAGTGGATTCTGAGAACCTCCTGATTCAGTAAGTCCTCTGAGAGCGGCAGAGCCATCCCAGGCTGTCAGGGAAGATGTAATCAGGGTGACCTCATATGTTTCACGGATTCATTAAAGCCCATGTTCTGGGGTAAATGATTGCTTCCCCCTGGTCCTGCTGAAAAGAATATCGATCCTCTCCTTGTAGATTTAGAACGGGACAGTTGGCAATTAGAAAACACTTCCCCAGGCAGACACTGGGGAAGGGGGTCTCATTTTACTTCTCATTCATTCCATCAGTGACACACCAGCTGTGTGTCCTGGCTTACGGCACACCAAGGAAGTTCTGAGCTGGGCCCAGAGATGTGGCTGAGGACTCAAGTGGGTCCCCTGGGCGCTAAGCCTCATCTCTGCCGCTGAGGCATCGTTTGGGCCTTTGCTGTCTTTCCCCACTCCCCACTCCCACCCCTGCCCCCGACAGCTAATGGATTTTTGTCTGTACAGAGAGATTTACTAAACAACTGAACTAGGACACATTAAGTCTGCGGGTTTGGAGGTTTGTTTTAGAGCAATTCTCGCCCCAAGAACTGGCCGCTGAAATTAAGATGCATTCTTCTCAGCAAATATTGATTTCAACCAGAAGCAAATCCGAGAAGCTCGCTGCTCGCTGGATTTAAGCTCTGGCAGCTGCCATCTCAACTAAGGGAGGGCTCACCCAGGTGCTCCCCACTTGAGGCCCAGAAGATAAGGGTGATGCTGAAGATTTGGGGTGAAGCTAGAGCTGAAAACTCACCCGCCAAAAAGTACCAAGCAAAAACTCTGAGTCTTATAGTTGCTCGTGTATATCGCCAGATGAGAAAAATGACCATTGTCCCATATACTGACCATTCCTGGTATGCACACTCCATAGGAGGTGGGATTCACACATGGCCACAGTGACCAGCATAGGGTCCTTATGCTTCCCCTCCAAACTGGACCAGAAGTTTCCTTCCTCCAGGAAATGTTACTTAACTTCCTCCCTTTCTTTCTCCCCAGTTCCTCCAGTATTTTCAGCAATCCAGAAATACATGTTCGTATTTATCTTCTCTTCCTCAAAATGTCCTGCATCCCTTCCATTTCTCCCCCAAAACCTTCCAGGGATTGGGGCCATATATGTATCTTTAACATCTTACACAGTACCTAAGGTCTATGGTCGAGAAAGCTTGGAACCTTTTGAAATGAAGTTAGTCGCTCTAAATTCTTGGTCCAACTCAGTAACCTTCTAATTGTGGGACCTTAGGCAAAAGCTCCTCTCTAGACTTTGATTTCTAATTTCTAAGAAGCAGATAATTCTCTGCTGAAAAAGCAGAGAATTGGATTGGACCAGATAGCCTTGATGGCTTTCTCAGCTACTAAAAATAGAAAACAGTTCTGCTGAGGTTCTTTGTTCTAAATAACACCCACCTCCCACCAAGCTCCTCAATACTTGGCAACGCTTCATGATGGAACAACTTTAAGACAATGAATGCTCTTTCTAGGTCCATAAGGCAAAGGAGCTAGGTTCTTGGGTTGCATGGCAATGTAACACAAATAGGTGGCTACACTTTTGTCATCGGGGCATTTGGACACTTCACCAGTGAAGATGCAGGAATGGCAGATAAGCACAAGAAAAGACGCTCCCCATCAGTGGTCACAGGCCATAATCCACCTAGTAGAATGGCTAAAACACGTGTTTTTGACTGACAGTATGAAGTGCTGGTAAGGACTGGAACTCTTATTGTCGTTAGGAAAACAAAATGTACAGCCACTCTGGAAATCAATTTGGTTGTTTCTTATAAAGTTAAGCATACACTTATCATGGCCCCATAATCCTGCTCATAGATATTTACCAAAGAAAAATGAAAACCTATGTTTGCAAAGGCCTGCACAGAGATGTTTATAGCAGCTTTATTCATAATTGCCAAAAACTGAGACCAGGTCAAATGCTCTTCCATAGGGACTGGATAAACAAACTATAGTATATCCTTATAATGGAAAACTACTTATGAATGAAAGGAGCAAACTAGTGATACATGTAACAACATCACAGATGCATCTGGAACACATTTTATACTAAGTGAAAGAAGCCTGGCCCAAAAGGCTTTCTACTCTGTTTCCACTTATATGACTTTCTGGAAGCAGAAACACTGTAGACATGGATAAAGTATCTGTGATCACCAGGAGGAGGCTTGGGGGAAGAGGCAGACTACAAGAGAATTTGGGGGCAATGACAGAAGTATTCTGTCATAACAGTGGTGATGGATACCTGACACTGTGTATTTTTCAAAGCCCACAAAAGTGTACACTACAAAGAGTAGCACACTACAAGGAGTATTTCTGGATGTAAATCTAAAATAAATTTTTAAAAATGAAAACATGAAGCCAAAAAAAATGTTCACGTGGCCATTTTGCCATGTTAAAATGGCGGCATCAAAGGGGCTCATTCAAATGGCCCTGCTCTAGATCCCTTTTCCCTCTGCCCCTGTGCCTCTCTGGTCTCTGGGGTGGAGATGGGAAATTTTTCAGGAGGAGTGAAGAAATTTTCAAGGCTGCCTCCTGTCCTCGTCACCTTCTTTTGTCTTCCAGTTGGTGCAGTCTGGAGCCAGTGAGTCTGCAGAGATGGAGAATCCTGCTGGACAGTGTGAATGGGCTGGGAGGGGCAGGGGGCTGCATACCCAGAGCTGGCCGCTCAGCTTGGAGGTCAGTGACACCTCGGGTTTCTGGACTGAATTCTAGGGCCAAGAGGCAGACATGAGGTCAGGGCAGAATTCCAGATGTATGTGAATCCTGCTGAGGAAGAAGGACTCCCCTATCAGGAAAAAAGAGGTGGGCCTGGCCCATAGATTCTCAGCAGGGATACCCATTTTCCAGTTTGGTAGGTCAATGCCATCTTTCTACTTCCTCCTGAGTAATCCTGAGCAAATTGCTGATTAAGGTGGGCTGTAGCTTTACCTGGGCTTCTTCATCTGTAAAATTAGAAAAATAATCATACCTATTGAGATGCTTGTGTGAGTTAATAGTCATTCATTCAACTCATATTTATTGATTATCTATTATGCACCTGTCACTCTCTTATGGGCTTGGTATACAGATAAACATTCCTATTTACCAGGAGCTTACCTTGCAGAGAGCATAGATAGCTAATAACAAAGAAGCAAATATGTAATGTGGTAGGTGGTGGAAATGCTGTGAAGACAAGAGATTAGAAGTGGATTGGTTGGGGAGGTACTATTTTATATGACCAGAAATACACGCACAAAGCAGTGTATACAGGACTGGCTGCCCAGCATGGAGGTCAAGAGGACCTCAGATTTCCTTCTGCTTTGTCCAGACTGAATTCCAGGACCGAGACGCAGACGTGATTAGGGAAGGCTTCACAGAGGAGGTGATGTTTTAGCAGACACCTGAGGGAAGTGGGAGAATGGGATGGGAAGGGAGCAACCCATGCAGAGAGAGCAGCCTGGGCAAAGACTCTGAGGCAGGCATGTGCTTGACAGAGCTTAGGAACAGTCAAGAGGCAGTGTGGCCAAAGAAGAGGGGATAGAATGAAGCCAGGGAAATAGCGAGGTGGTGAGGGACTTGGAGATGCCCCTTGTCCATGCATTATCTATTATTCAGACTAACATAGAAGTCATTGAAAGCCTTTGAGGAGTGACATGTTCTGACTCGTGTTCTAAAGGATCCCTCTGGGCAGTTTGTGAAGACTAGACAGTAGGGCAGTAAGGGCAAGCTAGGGCGCCCAGTGAGGAAGTTATCGCATGATCTAAAAGAGAGATGATGGTGGCCTGAACAAATAGAAACACGTATATCATACTTAGAACAGAGCCCAACGCATACAAGGTGCTCAATTAATGTTATCTATAATTATTTTGCTGAACTGGGCATGGTGGCATGTACCTGAAATCCCAGCTACTCGGGAGGATGAGTTGGGAGGAGAATTTGGATCCAGGAGTTCAACACCAAGAGTTCAGCCTGGGCAAGAAAATGATCTCCTCTCCTCTCCTCTCCTCTTCTCTCCTCTCCTC
>NW_007072784.1:252110-286137 GCF_000164805.1 Carlito syrichta
TCTTCTCTTCTCTTCTCTTCTCTTCTCTTCTCTTCTCTTCTCTCTCTCTCTCTCTCTGACATTATAAAATTCATCATCCTCATCATCATCTAGGGTATGAGATCAGGGAAAGCCTGAATCAGTCCATGTTTCCATTGGGAAGAAGTGCCAGACTTGGCTGAACCCCTGGTGGAGCTATGAGAGCCTGAGAATCTACTTTGGGAACCCAGAGTCTCTGGTTCCCTAAGAGAAATGACAGGGTTTTTCGACAAATACAGTACTTTAGTTTGGAATAAGAACCAGAAAGGAAAAGTCTGGCAGCAAAGAATGGGAAAGCAAAAGAAAATAGCACTAGCTGAGCAGCATGAGTTGTTGCTGTGTCTGTGTGATCATCTCATTTCACCCTCAAAATGTGTTCTGAAGCAGTTGTTACCTTCATTCTTCAGGAGAGAAAAGCTGGCCTGAGAAAAGCTAATGGCCCAGGCATTAGCAATAGAAACAGGGTTCTGACTTAGTTGCAGCAGAATCTCCAGGTACCTGTGCTCTCCAGCGGGCACCTCAGCCTCTGCAGGTGTGTACAACCTGACAGCTCCAAGGGCCCCCAACAGGGCATAGACCACAAGTCACACTTCTGAGTGACTCCTCATTTCTGAATCTTCAGTACATAGTATCAACCAGTTCTGAAACCACCCTTTATTTGGCTCCTTGCTTTACCAAAGTAAGATGTCTTCTTCTTCATTATGGAAAACAGTGGTTCACCAAGAAGTGTCATCTCAATTGGCCATCACTATTTGCCAACACAAGAATGACGTGCTCTTCCTTGATAGAATTTTCCAAATTTATTTCATTGAAAACCAGCTGTCCATACCAAGCTACTGACCTACTGGAAAATATTTGGCCTTTCAGTTCTAACAAAAAAGCCCATCAAGGCTTTTTCTATCGTAGTTGACCTGGGAATCATTAATGACCGTCATGAATAACTTTGTCCGAAAAAAAAAAAAAGTATCCTTGGGAAATGGGCTAATTCTGAAATCAGAACAGGATAAAAGACAAAATAAGCCAAAATATCTTTAAGCCAGAAACAAGGAAACTACTCAACATTATCAGAGATTACAGGGCTGGTGTCTAAATGTCAAGGGAACCAAACTGAACAGGCTTCCATTGACCAAAGATGGTATAATTTAAGCATCAGTAAGGACAATAACTACCCTGTATTAAAACACATCATGAGTTATTATGATACTCAAAAAGTAAAATAAACCTCACCAGTCATCCCTGGAAGATACTAAAGAACAACTCATTATTTTGAAAACTAGCAAATAAATGGGAAAAAAATTAAACATTTATCTTACTTTTTCTATACAAATGATACAATGTGTAGTCAAATATTTTATGAGAAGAAATTTATATAAAAGTATTATAGTACTAACAAATGCTAAATAAATAAATAATAATAGATACTAGATGAAGAATGAATTACTGCTGTTCCATTTTGTAACAACTAATGGTTTAGTAGATTTGGGCAAGACAACTAGACACTGATACTTCCTGATAGAAAAATACAACACTATTGTATTGGCCCTGGCAACAAAGAAATCAAACCTTAATCTGATAAAGTTTCCAGATCTATCAATCTGCTCTCTTACAGGGAATTTAGGGACAGAGGAACCCATTAAATAGCACCATAGCATTCAGCAAAATCTACAGGACAAAGGACACAGAGGGGAGGGAGGGAGATTGAAGTGGAAACCACAGATTAAAGAAGCCTTAAGAGCCTATTGATTAATCAGAATATATAGATCTTATTGGGTCCTGATAATAACAAGCAAAGTGCAAAAGAAAAAGTCTATGGACAATGAAGGAAATTTCAACACTGATTAAGCCTTTGATGAAATTAAGAAATTACCATTCATTTTTTTGGTGTGTGCATCAATTAGCTATTACCACATAAAAAAGCACCCCAAAATTGAGGGGCTTAAATCAGCAACTATTTTTGTTTACCCATGATTCTTCCAGTCACCACTATGGGCAGCATTACCTGGGATGGTTCCCATCTATCCCACATGGTGTGGTTGAGATTACCTGTATGTATGGAGCCTCAACAGAAGAGGCTGTGTGCTCCCCCCATTCCACCTCCCACCTCCCGCCTCCCCTCCCTCCTTCTCTCTCCCCATCTCCCTCCCCTCTCTCCTTCTCTTCCCCGTCCTCCCTCCAGGTCTCTCATTCTCAAGGAGGTTAACCTAGGCATCTTCACATAGTGACAGAGCATTTACGGTAAGCAGCAAAAGAGGAAAGGCCCCAATGGGCAGGTGCTTTCTGAGCTTCTGATTTGCACTATATTTGTTTTTGTCCCATTGGTCAAATAAAGTCACACTGTCCAGCCAGAACCAGTGTGGGAGGGGACTTCACAAACACTGAGAGTCATGGCTCATTGAGGGTCATTACTATAACAATCTACCACAGTGTGATAGTGGAATAATGATTATGGTGATAAAAGAATGTTTTACTCTCTAGAAATCCATATGAAAATATTTTCATATAAAATAATATGCTTGAAAGTAATCAGGGGTGGGAAGGAGGGGGTGGGTGGGTATAGAGATGAAATAATATTGGCCGTGAATTTATTGAAGCTGATTGAGGAGCATATGGTAGATCATTATATTATTGCCTCCACTTTATATGTGTTCAAAATTTGTGATGATAAAAAAAGTTTTCTTTTTAATGGCTAGTTAACCTCCACAGCACTAGAAGAACCCAAGGGGGACTGGAGCATTCGCCCATTTTTGCTGTTTCAAAACATCATGTCCTGCTTACCAAAGAGTGAGGCAATGGCAGGGGGGTTTCCTAGGCATTTGACTTCCTTCCTTCTCCGGAAAGTAAGGTGAAACCAAACAGTCTGTACAAGCAGCTCAGTGGACTGAAACGCCACCAGCCCTTACATTCACAGCACCTATGATTTTATTTATTAGTACTCGCTTTTGTCCCAGGTTATTTGAAACTTAGGATATGGACTTATTCTGGGTAAGTTATTAACTGAAAGAAGAATAAGAGAATGAGAATTCAGAAGCCACAAAGGGAGTAGGGCTGAGAGGCAGTAGCCTCTGTTGACAGGAGGAGGAGGAAGAAGAGAAGGAAAGCTCACCCAACTGGGATCAACCAAGACTCATTCCAGCATGTGCATAATGTGGACTGAACACTTACCTAGATAGAAAAAGGAAACATGGTTAAAGTGAATTAGACATCATTTATCCCCTTACAGTACCTGCAGTCATTCCTTCCCTCAAAACATGTATTGGGTACCTACTGCATGCCAGAACCTGTTAGATGCTAGGTGAAAATAAAAAGAGAATTTAAAACACTTTTCCAATCTGTATTAATGAGGACTATTCCAGCTGTAATAATAAATTACAACTCAAATCAGCTTAAACAGAAAAGATAACTCACTGGCTCATGTAGCTGGAAAGTTTGAGGCTAGCTTCAGGCACATCTGGATCCAGGTGCTTCAACAACATTGTCAAGAATCTGTCTCTTTTCATCTCTTAATCAGCTTCCCTCTGTGTGGGCATCATTCCCAGACAGGCTTTCCCGCCGGCAACAACAGGCTTACATCCTACCACATTGGCAGCAAATGTCCCAGGATTGGGTCTCTCTGGAACAGCTTGGCCTAGTGCCCATTACCAGCCATGGAGAAGGAATGCTCTGACAAGCCAGACCTGCGCTGTGGGTCTGGCTCCGTGACTGTGGAAGAGGTCAGACCTTCTCTGTAACATAGACCGAGAGAGGAAAAGGGTGGTTTCCCAGAGGATAATCACTGAGTTGCCACCAGGAGGAGGAAGCCTGGATATTGACCTGGCCCAGCAACAGATGTCCTGTAGGTACTTACAGTCATTCATTCACTCATTCACTCAATAAATCTTTATTGCAGGCGTGTTGTGTGCCAGACTCTATTTTAGCTGCTGGAGAGACAGCCGTGAACAGGACAAAGTCACTGACGCTTATATTCTAGAGGTAGAGCCGGAAAACAAATATGTCAACAGGAAACCTTTATTTACATCACAGATCATGATTCTTCTTGAAGCAATAAGCAAGGTGTTTTAAGAGAGAGTGGCAGAGAGAACCTTCTTGACATGTGTGGGCAGAGAAGGCTCCCCGAAGTGAGGACAAGAATGCTTAGACGTGGAAGACGAGAAGGAGCCTTGAGCACCCCATATGTGTCAGGAACTGAGGGTGGGGAGATGAACACGGTGTCGTCCCTAACCTTGAGGAACTCATGGCTGAGTAGGGAAGACGGTGGTGGATAAACACCTTCCATACAGTACAGTAAGTGCTATTTTTTTTTTTTTTTTTTTTTTAGTAAGTGCTATTGATAATATAGACAGGATCCCATCCCCAGGACATGGAAAGGGAAGCAACTAAGTTGGATGATGGAGCTTGAGGAGAGGGAGCATGGGGCAGAGTCACACGGCTTTACAAAGATGCTTGAGCTGACGCTTAAAGGATAAGCAGACACTAGTTGGGACTCAATAGAGAGAAATGGAATTACAGGCCAAGGAGATGTCCATGGGATAAAGACCAGGCGTATATAAGGAAGAGGAATTCAATCTGCTGGGTTCTCCAGGGTAACAGCCGTGGGAATGGCTGGGCTCATCTGCAGGAGGCTCCCCAAGGTGTCGACTGCCCCCGCCAACATGGAAACAGGTCAGATCAAGGTTGGAGTTCACTGTGTAGCTAAACCAAGAGCACCTCAGAAGGCTTTGTGAAGGAGGGGACTTTCAAGCTGTGCTTTGAAGAAATGCATTTCCCTCTTTACCCCCTATCCCCAATTAACACATCTTTATTAAGCAAGACCGAGGGCTAGAGGAAGCACCAAGCAGAGTGAGATGTGATATCTGACCTCAGTTTACTTGTTATGCATCCACTAACAAATCACAAGCTAGACCCACCGCAGCTCTGCACTGGAAGGAGCCTTAGATAGAATCCAGAAGGGCTCTAAGAGTCAGAGGGGGAAGTAACATGCACAAGGTCTCACAGAAGAACTAAGAGTGGAATCATAATCATTTGCCCTGCTTCTGAGCAAGTGAGGGCCTCTTGGCTTTGCCCCAAGTAACTTCTGCCCATCAGTCCTGTGTCTTCTGCCCCTGGGACCTCTGAAGCAAGTCCAGGCTCTTCCTAATGTGTGAAGACAGTGCAGAAATTCCCAGTCTTTTCTCCAAGTCCAGACCCTTCAACTTTGGCCCCGATGGCTCAGGGTTCCGAAGACTCTTCTGAAGAGTCTTCACCATCACTTCTAGTTGGTTAAAGTCCATCTCAAAGCGCAGTGCCTGGGACTGGACCCCAGTGTCCACATGGAGTGGGTCATTGACTCCTTTACCCTGAGCGCCATGTCATCTCTGGGCTTGTCAGCCCCAGAGCTTGTTCAGAGCACAGGAAAGTCACCACAGGAGCTCCCGCCTGCACCTTGAAGTTAACTCTGCAGCAGCCAAAGGTCCCACCAAGGTATGCTTAGAAAGGACGCTCTCAACCACGTGGGGCTCGCAGCAGGCAGTGAGTGGGCAGCGGGAGGGACACGGTAAGGGCAAAAACGTGAGCCTGGCTCTGTCCCGAGTGGAGCCACCCTCCCTGTTCTTAGCATTGACCACTCCACCCTCTCCTGCCCTTTCTCAATGGAAATGCAGCAACTAAATTGAAAGCTAAATTGCAGCAACTAAATTGAAATAGGAGAGCACTGCACAAGGAGTCAGGAGGCCTCAGCCCAGGCCTGCTCTGCCAGCCGAGTGCTGAGGGACCTTGGGCTGGTCGGTCTGCCTCTCTGGGCCTAATTCCATCATCTCTAAATGGATATATAGCACAACTCTCTTAGACAGTGACGGCAACAAAGACCAATTCCTGAGGCCACCCTGGAGCTTTCTAGAGGCCAGCAGTTACTATGGTCTGTCCATTACCGGGAGGTGCGTCTACTGTTCTTATTTATAAATGATTGGGACTAAGATTTGGGACTGTGCCGTCCCAACCAGGGAGACACTCGGGGCCCTCCCAGACGCAGGAGGAAGGAGCAGTCAAGATCAGGGTTGCTGTATAAAAAACAAGACAACAGTTACTCTGAACTTCAGATGAAAAGTAACTAACTTTTTAATGTAAGTATATCCTAAATCTTGCATGGGATATACTTATACTAAAACACATTTGTTGTTTATCTGAAATTCAAATCAACTGACTGCCCTGTATTTTTATTTGCCAAGTCTAAGACAGACACGGGTAAGATTGGGGGTAGGAGAAGACACTAGCTGTGAGCACCTCGTTGCACCCCCACATTCTCCCTCTTCTGGCCTCCTACCTCTGTGTGGGTCTCATTGCCAAGGGGCTGGGAGCACAGGAGAAGTAAGGAGCCCCAGGGCAATGGCAGAGGCAGGGAGGCATGGGAAAAGAATGAGAGGGAAAATCACATCAGAGAGAGAAAGGCAGGGCCTTACAGGAGGAGATCACCTGTCCCTGTGGGAGTGGACAGCGGAGGCAGGTGGAGGCACTACAGAGAACCAAGTCAAGGCAGCGGGCACCTGTGTTCCAGTCCCTTCAATGGTGGTAGCAGGAGCCATAAAGCCTCTTAGTGGTAAATTATCTCCCTGCAAAGCAGCCTGGACCCCAGCAGAGAAAGCTCCAAGCAGGAGCCGATTACTGCTGACAAGCTGGGCTTTTTTTTTTAAGCCTCTCTCGTTCTTCCTGTCTTAAAGATCCATTCCGGCCACCAGACGATGTGGTCTCCAAGGGGATGCTCAGAATTCCCAAGCACCCATGATCATCGCCTTGTTTTCATTCTGTCTGGGGCTGAGCGCCGTGGCTGACAGAACAGGAAGCCCCACATGGAGTCGGACCTGGAGAGACGGATTGGGGCAGACATGTCTCCTCGTTCCCCTAGACCTGGAGATCTCATTCCCTAGCCCTTTTCAGGATCCCAGTTCTCCCACAACACACCTCCCTGGCCCCTCCCCTACCCCACACCTGAATTGACCAAGTGCCCAGTGACCCAGCTTTCTAACAGTCAGTCACACCAGGCTTGGAGAGTATTTTCATTCTGCACCATCCTGGTGTTGTCTTCAGAAACAAGCCCTGTTGGTTTCCCAGGGGGCTTCACTGCAGAGCCTCGCGTGGCTTCTACCCAGAGCTGGGAGGGACCTCGACTGTCCGCCCGCAACCCAGACTGCAGGGAGCTCTCAGTTCCTGGAAAGAGTGACAAGGGTGTGGGTCCACAGGACCCCTGCAGCCTGGGAAGGGCTTAATGGAGGAGTGGGGAGGGCTTAATGGAGGGAGGAGCCAAAGTGACTGGAGCCTCAGTGTGCATGGAGCCAGGGTCGGTGGAGTCAGCTAACCAGTTCTTCCCGTTACCTGTTTTCCATAGGTAACTTCCATCCACCAGTCCTGTTTCAGCCCCCGGGGCCTCCAGAGCAAGCCCATGTTCTTCCTAATAATGTGAAGACAGTACAGAAACTCCCCGGTCTTTCCTTTTCCAAGTCCATTCCTTGAATTTTTCTCCAGATGGCTCAGGGTTCTGAGTCTTCACCACCCTCCTCCAGTTTGTCAAAGTCGATTTCAAAGTGCGGTGCCTGAGACTGGACACTGGGTCATCACCTCCTTTTCTCGGAGCGTCATACCTCTCTAAATGCTGCCTAAGGGTTTGTTAATTCTAGCCAAAGGCTATACTGAGTCCCGGTCACTGACCCAGTCTCAGTAGAGGGGAGATATTCCCTGGAAGTTAGATATTTGAGGAACCCTAAAACAAGAGGAGAAACCTCAAAGCTCTCTGGTTGGCTTTGGCAAATTCCTCCTTTCTCTCCCCGTTTTTATTTCTGCTCAACATCTCCCAGAATACCCTGCCCTACCCCAACCCCTGCTGGCCTTCCTTTTCTTTCAGCTTCTCTTTTCACCTTCTTCCCATCCGATATCAAATAACTGAATGACCTTGGGCGAGTCACTTTGCTTCTCCGAAACTCTCATTTCTTCATTGAAAACGGCAATAATAATCCCTGGGCTGCTAACTTTGCAGGGCCTGCGTGAGTCGCAATTGAGATAATTAATGGATGAGAAAGCACTTTGAAAACTATTCAACACTGCACAAATGAAAGGCATTATTTATTTCTTTATTCATTTATTTATTAATCTTGTGCATGACCCTGCACTGAGAATTCCACAAAGGGAGAGAAATAAGCAGATCTCATAACCGCCCAGAGCTTCGGTTCTGCAATGTCAGAAGCAGGGAGGCCTTAGCAAACCACAAACAATCCCTTCGCCATATGGGTGGGAAAACTGAAGCCCAAAGAAAGGTCATAGCCTGTGTTTGTTAAGCTCCTTTGAAGCGCCTTTAGCTATTAACTTATGTCATCTTCCAAAGTCCTACAGAGCAGGTGCTATTATTACTCAGCTGAAAAGGTGAGGAAATTGAGGGTCAGAGAAGTGGAGCAACTTGTCTCAGATCACACAGCAAACAGGTAGCACAATCAGAATTTGAGCCTGGACAGGTTTATTCCAGGACACACACCTTCTCCACTGTGCATAGTCATTCCGCGTGTGCAGAGCAGAGAATGCAGGCCTGGGCTCCTTCCATGCCAGCCTGCTCCTACACTGAAACCAGGTGGCCGTGGAGGAGCAGTGGGACCTGACTGCAGCTCTAGCTCAGAGTGGCCCCATCCCAAGGGAGTACTCTCCCCTTTGCTTCCCGGTAATGTATGCCTTACAGCTCTGAGTCAGAAGGAGGCATTTGGGGGTGAGCGGGGGTGGGGGGGCAGGCCTGGAGGAAGGGGTGTTAGGCACAGCAAGAAAATAAGAGGCTGCTCAGAAGTGAGAGAAGCAAGGGAGTAGAAACAGGACCCCCAGAGGTGGGGCAAAAGTCGAGCACGTGGGCATGAGGTGGCAGGGGTGATGGGAACAGACAGGGAGCTGCTCTGGGGCATCTGTTGAACATGCTCTCCTCAGGGCCTCTTCTCTCGGCACTGGGAGGGGTGAGAGGAGGACCTGCTAAAAGTCATCCTTTCCCTCGGGGAACTCCCAGTCTAATGCATGCCAAGACAAAAGCGGTTTAACAAATACCCCCTCCTACTGAGGAGGGGCAAGCCCCAGTGCTCAGCACCCACTTGAGAAGGTCACTAGGCTCTTGTCCTTAGCCCAAGAGCGCATGTTCTAGAAAGTGCCCCAAGGCAGGATGCTAAAAGTCTGTGGGGTTTTAAAATAGAAAGGCGTATAGACTTAAAGTCAAGAGCTCAGCCCTGAACCTTGTTTGCTTTGTGGTTTGGGGCAAGTAACCAGACCTTTATTGGCTGCCACCTTCCCGTGTACAATGGGCATAATCAATTCTACCTATCTCACCAGGTTGTTCTAAGGAAGACACGAACTCCTGAAAGCACATAGTGATTCAGGAAGCGCTGTCAGCTGATTTGGGCTGGAGGAATGGCGGTGAGGGATTGGGAGAGGTGAGGGATGGGGGAAGTGGTCCTGCATCTGAGCTGACCCTTGGGACAAGCATGGAGGGAATGAGCAGAACCTCAGTCTTCTTTGAGCCCGCTGCTCCTTCCAGTACTCCCTACCCTGAACCCTACTGAAACTGCCAGAGTTGGGCTACATTACTAGTTGTAGAATGCCCAGACCCAAGGAGGGGACAGACAGTCTGGTCTCCTGCTCTGATCAGGCAGAATCTGCAGTGGGGATCCGTTCTGAGTCCCATACCTCAGGCAGAGCAGTGACACATAGGAGCATGTCCACAGACGTGGCCCCAGGTGGCACAGGAGCAGCCAAGCCCTCCAGACCCAGATAAGGAAACTGCAGGTGTTTCCACCTGGAGAAATACTGACTAGGGCACATGAACCTGCTGCTCACTCAGTCTTCCTCCCATGGTCCCCACCTGAGTCCCTGTGATGCAAGCCCCCTGCCCAGCTTCACGCTCCCTGAGGTGGATCATTCAGATAAGCCAGGGTGGAGGTGTAGCCAGGGCCCTCAAGAAAATGTCCCAAGGATATACCCTGGCTCTAACTTCTCCTGCACTGCAGGGCCTAGGGTTGATTAGTCCCCCACTGATAGGGTTGATTAGTCCCCCACTTGCTCCCAGATAAAACCCTATTGTCTACCAGATAAGAGCCAAGGCCACTTTTCTTTTTTTTTTTTAATCAGTATTTTTTATTATGGTTTTGTGGGGTACAGTTAAGGGTTAGGTGTACAGTTACGTTTCATTCAGGCACCCTGTTGATAAGAGGTGTTTTCCCATCCCCCGACAGATATTTGCTACTGTTAATCCCATCCCCCTCCCCCCATAGTTTCCCAGTACCGTCAGTCATTTTCTTATAGTATTGCATTGGATGTTCAAGGTCCATTATATGAGTGAGAACATGTGATACTCGGATCTTTGTTTCTGTGAGAGGTCACTCAGTATTATAGACTCTAGTTCCATCCAGGTTGCAGCGAAATTCATGATTTTGTTCTTTTTTATGGCTGCGTAGTATTCCATCGTGTATATGTACCACATTTTTTTAATCCAGTCCTCTTTTGATGGGCAGCATGGTTGTTTCCAGGTTCTTGCTATTGTGAACAATGCTGCGATAAACATACCACCTAACTCCAGTCAGAATGACAATTATCAACAACTCAAAAAATAACAGCTGCTGGAGAGGGTGTGGTGAAAAGGGAACACTTCTACACTGTTGGTGGGAGTGTAAACTAGTGCAACCTCTGTGGAAAGCAGTGTGGCGATTCCTAAAAGCTCTAAAAATTGACCTTCCATATGACCCTGCAATCCCCCTACTGGGATTATACCCTGAAGAACACAAATCACCAAGGCCATTTATCAAGTGACTAACATACTTGCTGAGCTCACCTCATCCCAACACCTCCCCCCATCAGCACACCTCCTGTCTCCAGACTTCCTCCCAAAGACCCTCCCCACCATCTTGCCCTGTTGGAGTCCCCCTCATCCTCCAAAGTCCCTCAGCATTAGGAAGGGTGGAGTCTGAACCTCAGCCCTCTGACTTACTAACAGCATTTCCTGGGCTTGGTCATTCACCCTCCCTGGGCTTCAGCATCTGCATCTGCAAAATGGGGATGAATGAGGATTCAGGGTGTCCTTTTCCATAGCCTTTGTCCAATTCCAAGATGTACAAGCCATCACCTGAGAAACCCATTGTCTAGCAGACTCAGATTTGGTAGGTCTGGGTGGGACCAAGTGTCGGCATTTTTTACAATTTCCTGGGTGATGCTGCTGGCGCTGGCACACCTGGCACACATGTGTTTCAAATATCTCACCTAATGCTAGCAAATCACATTAGCTGCCCGGGGATGGGGGGATAAATGGGTGCAGCTAGATGGACATGGGGTCCCAGGTATCCCTGGGGGCTCCAAGGTTTCTCTTTCTCTGCCTTCCACCCAGCCTAGCAGTTCCCAAATGTGCTAGAACTTTATTAGGAAGTGCAGTCCCATAGCCCCAGGTTTTTATACATATCAGTTCACCAAGACCCTCAAAGGTGGCTTCAAAGTGACCTCCCTTCCAGTAGATGTGAGCTTTGAGAATCAAGGAGGCAGGACAGAGGGTCTCAGGAGGACAACCTGAGGAGCCGGGTGGATGGGTGGGTCTCCCCCACGATGCCTTGGCATTAGGGAAGGTGAGTGAATTGAGGAGCATTACAACCCTCCTCGTCAGCTCTGGGGGCTTGCCCTCAGGCCTCTGCCCACTCCTTGAGATTGGGTGCCCCAAACTTGGGCAAGCTTGCTCCTTACATGGATACCCTGCCCCAGCCATGGGGCCCGTGAGAGGAATCCTGGAATCTAGACCTGCCTCTGGATGCCAGCCACCAAACCCCCAGTGTGACCTGGGCCCAGGTACCTCCCCTCTGGGGGCCTGAGGTCCTCCCAGGAACACTGAGAGGGGTTCAGTGGCTTCTGGCCTTCTCTCTGAGACTGTAATCAAGTCATTAGAGCGGAAGCTGGAAGGAGGAGCGCATGCAGGGATAAAGGATGTGAAGGGATGGAGACTTGAAACACCCAAAGAGAAAAAGCACAAGTGTAAACTACTGAATAGAGTTACTTTGTCAGGAAACAGGGCACACAGCACCATAAAAATTAAAGTAATTTACTATGAAGCGTCATCCTGTTTTATTTTGTTATTCCCAAGCCAAACCCCCTAAGTCAAGAACATCAACAGCACAGGCAGGAGCAAAGGAAGAAAGGAGGGCGCGTCCTACCCTCAGCACCAACTTGGGGCGAGTCAACCCCATCTGTCTCCATGGAAACCATATAAGACCTGGTGGGCCACCGAGATGGCCAGAGAACCAGGACACTAGCGCCCTCTGTTGGGTGAAGCTGGACTCGGTTTGGCCCCGGAGAGAGCCCGGGAGCTGGGGGTCCCCAGGGAGGCCAGGGCATGGTGGGCTCAGCCTCTTGGAAGGCTCTAAACTGAGTCAGCCGCCCATACCATGGCCTGCAAGCACAAGCCCTTCTGGAAAGTGAGGCTGGTCTCGGGTGGCACCAGCAGAGTAGAAAAGAACCAGAGACCAAGTTGCCACCCTGCCCTACCTCTCACTAACTGGGAAATAGGGCAAGCTGCTTAAGCTTTCCAAACCTTGGCTTTTTTTTTTACGTTCGTCTGTAAATGGGGATACATCTGTTCAATTGCAGGTTGTTGGGAGGATAGGGTGAGATACTCCATGTCAGGTATCTGGCCTTCCTGGAAGCTCAGCACTACCAAGAAGCCCAGGCCCCTAACACGGAGCCAGATGCTCTGGCGGGAGGCTGCTTGCTCCTTTCACATGCTGCCTGGATGTCCCTCCCTGCACCCATGCAGCACCCCTACTTGTCTACTCCTCTTGGGGACGAAGCCCAACAATGACAATGATGATAACCTAAAAGTTACCAAACTCTTCACAGGTCCACTGGTCCCACTTAGGCCACCTAAGGATCCTGATTCACATGTCTCCAACAAGGAAACAGAGAGTTTGAGACCCTGCCGGGTCACAGAGCAGCAGACCAAGGGCCGGGTCAACGTGTCCGGTTTCAAAGCTTGTGTTTTTAACTACTTCCCTGTGCTTCCTCAGCTACCATGGAAAGGACCCTGCCTGAAAGCCAGGGCTCCAAATCCTAATCTCAGCTCTGCCACTGGGAAACCATATGACTTGGGCAAGTTACTCCCCTCCCATGCCTCAATTGCTTCACCCATTACAGGGGGGTGGATGAGATGATTTCTAGGGGCCCTTCTGGTTCTGATGATCTCTGATTCTAATGAGTTGATGGGGTAATAAGGAGTAAAGAGGAACTTTGGTTCCCCCCCCACAAAAGTAAGGACTGTGGCTGAGCAGAGATAGCCAGGTCGTGGAAGACCTGCCCACAGCCTAATGACTAATGACCTCTCCTCATGACAGGCTTATGCTGTCACCCCTGTCTGTATCTGCCTGGCCACCACTAGCCGACAGGGACAAGCCCCCACATAACCACAGCGGAATTGGAATGTCTGATCTGGCTTTGAATGTAAATCTCTCGTTCGCATGTGTTCTCTCTCTCTTTCTTTTTCCCTCTTGCTCCGTTCCCCAGGGCTTCTGTGATCAAAGTGCCTTTCCGCAAGTCTCCCAAGGCTGGCACAGCCTTGTAGGAGGGGAGGAGACAGCCTGACAGGCTCCAGCTGGGCAGGGAGAAATCACAGGGAGACCTCCAAGATATCGCCTGCTGGCTTAGGCCAGAAGACAACACCTTCTTGCCACCCCCAGCAGGGGGGTGGGGGAGAGGGGGGAAGCCTAGAGGTTCAGGGGAGGGGCCCGTAGGAGGTCAACATGACAGGTGGGAGAAAGGGTGCAGGGTCCCTGATCTTTAAAACTAAAAACCATCACCGCTCTCCTGCCAGCTGACGTTGAACAGTGTGGTCCTGCAGAAGCCTCCCAGGCTGACCCAGCTATGAGATGCAGAAAGAGGGTGGCTCTACCCTGCCTCCACTGTTACCAAACCTGTCAGAGCCCATTTCTCATTAATCAAATCAGGACAATGGAACCAGGCACGGTAGCTCATGATTATAATCCCAGTGCTTTGGGAGGCCGGGGCAGGAGGCCAGGAGTTCGAGATCAGCCTGAGCAATATGACGAGACTCTATCTCTACAAACAATAAAATAAAATAAAATTTGCTAGATGTGGTGGCACGTACCTATAGCCCCCAGCTATTCAAGAGGCTAAGGCAGGAGGATCTCTTGAGCCCAGGAGTTCAAGGCTGCAGTGAGCTATGATTGCACTATTGTACTCCAGCCTGGGTGACAGATCCTGAGCCCGTGTCTCAAAAAAACACCAAATAAATAAAAATAAAGTTAAAATAAATCAGGACAATGGTTACCAACCTACCTTCTAGGCTCATGCAAAGAACCTAGCAGAGTGTCTGGTACGTAGGGAAGGTTCAACAAACAGCTGCCCCTTCTTTTCTTCCCCAGCCTTTCTGGCCCCACACTGAGGCTCAAGTGCCTAATCTGGAAAGGCAGTAACAATGTACACCTCTTAGGATTGATACAAGAATTAAATAGCAGACGTATGCACACAGTGTTCAATGGGCAGTGCTCCCTTCCTGCCATCCTGAATCTCAGATTCTGCATCTGCAAAGGAGAGCTAAGAGTACTCACTTATTGAGACTGCAGAGGGGATGAAGAGAGATGTACAAGTGGCCCATGCCTGGCACATGAAAAGGGCCCTCAGTACCTGTGAGTCCCCCTCCCACACCCTGCTTTCTTGCTCGGGGCAGGACCTTGTCTGCTTGTTGCTAGATACACCATTCGGGACAAGACCTGTTGCGTATAAATGTGTTGAATCAATGAGTGCATGGAGAACCATTGTATAGATGGGAAGATCTAGGCACAAGCTCTGGAGTTCTGCATTTGGTCCATCACAGGATTTCCTGCCGGAAGTGGGCAGCACCCCAGGGGCAGCTGATGTCTTGTAATGTCCAGTCACACACACACCCCTGATGGACAGCCGGCTGTCTTCCCTGGAACTCGGCAGGAGAGAGCTGGGCAGCCCCAACCCTCAGCCACCAAGCGTTATTATTGCCCAGGGTCCCAGAGGGTTGAGGCCTCCCTCTCTGGGCCAAGTGACTGTGGGCCAGATGGGCAGCAGGGTAGAAGGCCAGGCGAGAGGGCCGTAGATCTCCCCTGCCTGCACAGTGGCTGCCACAGTCCCTGCTCAGATTCATGGGGAGGGCCAACTCCCGCCAGATAAGCAGGCCCATGCATCTCTGTCAGAGACTCTCGCTCAAGGGCAGCACCATCAATCCCGGGGCGGGAGCGTGCGCGTGCCAGCCGCTCCTTTGAAAGTGCCTTTCCTCCTGGGGCCCAGCTCTACACAGGCGGGCAGGCACAGGAGCCTGTGCGCACAGCATAATCTGCAGTTCTGCGTCCGATCCATCAATAACCCCAGGAGAGGAGCCTTCCGCCCGCTCCACGCAGGCTGAGACAACTGCCTGTTTCTCACCTCTGCCTAAAGCCAGGAGTTTATTTCCCCCCGGCCCAAGATCTCTCCCTTGCTTCCTGGAGTGCTTCTGCGACTGCCCACCTGAGCTCACCAGCTGTCAGCCCCTGCCAGCCCCAAATGCTGAGGAGAGGGAGGGGTGCCCTGGCATCACAATATGGGGGACAGAGGAAGGAGGGGAGCCCCAGCAAAGAGGGAGTGGACAGGGCTGGAGGCCCAGAGCCACAGACTCCTCAGCTGGCAGCCTGCTCATGCCTAAATTTTCCCATCTGTACAATGGGTCTCATTCATTTCACACATATTTACGAGTCAGCTCTTATTCTGAATGCAGTATCATGCCATGAGCAGCAAGATTCTTCCCTGAGCAAGCTTGCATTCTGGTGAAGGAGACCAGCAATGTCAAGGTCAACACAGAGAGATGCTAGATTACTTCAGTTACTAACAGCCATGAAGAACAGGGAAAGAGTCATAGAAAGGAGTGACTGGGGTGAGGGCACCACATAAGCTCAGGGAAGAACTGAGGAACTAGCATTTGAGTGAGATACTCAGTGATCACAAGGAGTAGCCAAACCAGGAGATGAGAAGAACATTCCTGGCAGAGGGAACAGCAATGCTAAATCCAAAGGCAGGAAGGAACTTGGCCTGTTAGGGAAGAAAGGAAACCAGTGTCACTGGAATGTGGGAGGGAGTGTCTAGGAAGTGAGGTTAGCAGCCAGGCACAGTGGCTTAGGCCTATCATCCCAGCACATTGGGAGGCCGAGGAGGGAGGAGTGCTTACGTCCAGGAGCTTGAGACCAGTCTGGGCAACACAGCAAGACTTTGTCTCAAAATAAAAGAAATAAGCGGGGGAAAGCAATGAGGTTAGTGAAACAAAGCAGAGGACAGAGCACTCAGGACCTCACAGACCATAGACTGTGACAAGGACTGTGGATGTTACTTGTAACGGGAAGCCACTAGAAGGTTCTGAGCCAGGAACGTGATCTGATTTAAATTGGATACAGTTCCCTGTAGCTGCTTGGTAGAGGGTAATTGGAAGGGGCAGGAGCAGAAACACTAGGTAAGGAAGGAGGCTGCATAATAGTCTGAATATTTGACCCAAATGAGCTTAGAAAGGAGGCAGGTAGGAATGCAGCATTAAAAGGGCGGACCCAACAAAGCTAAGTCCAACAGCCAAGGCCACTCCAACCCTGCTAGGCTAACCTTCTCATGTTTAGTTTACGATTCAACAAACAAGTACCTAGCACCTGCTATAGACCAGGCAGTGGGGATTCAGCTATGAGGAAGATATTATCTCTGTCCTTGAGGTCCCAGACTAGTGGGAGAAACAGGCAAGGAGACAAATGGCTTTAGGCACAGACTGCAAGTGATCACCCTACCCAGAGAGATCAGGGAGAGCTTCCCAGAGGAGGTGATTTCCAGCATTTACAAGAAAAGAGAAGGGTGGGACAGACAGGATCTATAGTGTAGAAGCCCCAGACACAGATCCAAGGCCACGCCAAAGGACCAAGGCTCGGACTCAAGTCCACTCTGCCAGATACTTTCAGTCACCAGCCTGCATGAAGAGGACCAGAGGCCCCAAGAGAGAGGACAGCCGACATCCACATCAAACAAATTCCAGTCCCTTGAGTTTTCCAGCTGAGGCCCTGTTATTGTAAAGCAGTGAAAAGTCCCCACTGTGCCCTGACCCAGCTCCTGACCCACAGAATCCAGGAGCATAATAAGGGGCCATCTGACACCAGTCCGTTTTGGCTTCACAGGCAAAATGACTAGCATAGTCCCCACTGTCTGCCCTTGTCATGTGATCCAAGTCCTTCCCCGACCCCCACACCCTCCATCCCTGTGACCGGGGCCTGCCTTTCATCTGGGCTCCTGTCTTCCCCCTTATCTGATGAAACGCCTTGAATTCTGGAACATGACAGGATCCACACTTTAGACTGGCTCTCCCTTTTGCCCAGCACTCTCTTGTCCCCCCAGGCCTTGGCTCACTCCACCTCCAAGTCTCAGCACACCCTCCGTTCCCAGCAGCGAGTGCCTACTCCCAGGCACTCAGGATTTCCTGCCTTCAGCATAGCACCCAGCACAGCAGTCATCACTCGCTCAGGGGCTGGTGCCTACCCTCGTGGCCGCCCCTCCCCCAACCAGGAGCTCCGAATGGGCTTCCATGCTGTCCCTTTCGCTGCTTCATTCCCAACATAAAGCCTGGCACATGCTGGTTGGAGAAAGGCATAAGAATGGAATGTAAGAGTGAGTTCTTCCTTGCTGGGAGCAACCAAGCACACACCAGGCATTTCCTGAGCCCCCACTATGTGCCAAGCGGTGATGGGTACAGAGGGTGTCCACCTACCTCTAATGCACAGAAAGGCTGGCAAGTGCTGTCAGCAAGGGAAGAAGCCAGTGCTAGGACCGTCAGAAGGAGGATAACTCTTATCCGGGGAGGCTTCCTGGAAGAGGTGACATTGGAGCTGGGCCTTGAAAGATGGGCAGGATTTCAACAGGTGGATACAGATAAGGAAAGCACAGTCAGTCAGAGAAACAAAAGGAACTGCCTGGATAGAGTCTAAGGCAGCATTATTCAACCTGCCAAACCGTGAGCCACTCTTTGAGTACCGCTGGTCTCAGTGGAGAGAGCAGGACCCAGAAACAACTTATTGCCAGGGCAACTGGATAGGGGAAAAGTGACTTCACAAGGGAGCAGCCAACATGAGTGCCAGCATCTAGTCCCTGAGAGAACTCAGATGGCAGGTGTTTGGCCCAGGGGGTGGTGAGGGGTGTTGGGGCAGGAGCCAGGCAGATGCCCTACTCAAAGGCCTTAGGCCCTGGACGAGATGAAGATGCCTTCCATGTACACTGTGCTTAAGTGGCCAGCCCTTCAGTGGACCTCAGCAACTCATCCCACCCAGGTGGACATGATGGCACCCTGCTTTCTGCAGTAAGAGGCCACCGTGAGACTGTTAGCCTGTGGACCCTCCCTTTGAAATGCTTCCATATGTGCACACTGACACACTGACCCATAATTCCAGAAGTTCGTAGACTCACGTCCTCCCCAGTTAAGGACCCCAGTCTAATGTACTGGTAAACTCTTTGGACAATGTGTGGAGCCCCTGATTCCAGGGTCACTAGAACCAGGAGGGGCGAGGCACCTAAAGAAAGGTCTGAGGAAGGGGAACAGACTCAAGGTCTGCCTAAAGGCGTGGCAGAGGATGGGAGCCCGAGGGAGGGAGGAATTAGGCATCTGTGCACTGGGGTATTAAAGCCGTGGTAGGGAGGTGACTGGTGAGGCTGAGGCAGGCCCAGGGAGGACGCAGGTGCCCAGGTCCCGGGTAAGGGGAGGTCTAGGGAAAGCTCTGGACACCAGGCAAAGGAGACCCAGGTGTCTCACTCTCAGTTTCCCCATTTGTAAAGTGGAAAGATGCTCCTCCCACCCTGCTTCCTCCCCAGTGGATCCAAGAGAGGGGAGCTGCGATGCAGTCCCCCAGACATCCCGGGCCCCTCAAAGAGGAATACTGGATTAATCGAGGATTATGCTCATTAGAAGGAGTCGGCTGTACAGCACAGCAAGTGGGATGCACTCCAAGCATCCAGCCTCCCGGGAGAGAGATAACGGCCGGGGTGATAATGCCAGCAAAGGAGGAGAGAGGGGGCATCCAGAAGGGTTTATCCAGACTATAGGGGAGAACACAGCAGCTGGCTCAGAGGGGTGGGAGCCAGGCCATTCCTGATGCGCCCACAGTGTCTGTTGGCTCCAGGTGGCCATTCTGAGAGAGGCCTGCAGCACCTGTGGAAAGTGAAGTAGAGAAACCAAGACAAGGAGGTGGGCAGCAAATCAGGGAGACAGCCAGCCCTGGGCCCTCACCCCAACTCTGTCCCCACGGCCTCAACCAGCACCTAAGCCTTGAGTCGCAGAGAAAGGGGGCACCTGGTGGTGCATGATGTGTGGGCACTCACCTATTCCCAGGGCTCATGGCTCTGCCCCATGCAAGTGGGAAGCAGACCTAAGGCCTGCCTGGCATTGTGCCAGATCTACAGATGAAGAAACTCAGGCAGAGAACTCAGAGTCTACCCAATGTCCGAGCTCGGTTCCCAGTCACCGTGTCATCCTGGGTATGGACTGGATGATGGGAGCTAAGGGAAGGTCCTCCCACACCAGGAGAGGCGGCTCAGGGCCATGGAGCAGGCAGCCCTTTGGCTAGGAGGTGTGGGGCTGGGGGGAGGGGCCGGACAGTGTAGGGGTGCCGGGGCAGCACAGCAGAAGAGCTAGGCTGAGAGTAGTCAAGAGTCTATTCATAATTTCATAATTTATCACAGCTGTCATTTATTGAGAACCTACTACATGCTGGACATTTGACTTGTAAAAGGCGTCCCACTGAATCCACACAAGTCTATGAAAGGGGCTTACTATCCCTTTTGACAGGCGCTCAGAGAGGGCAAGTGACTTGCCTCTGGTCACACAGCTAGGATGAAGCAAGCTAGGATCTGAGTAAAGGTGTGTCTATTGCTTTTCTCACTGTCTACTTTTTGTTTGCTTCTCAAAACACCTACTTACCACCTTCCTGCCCAAATCCAGTGTGGATGGGATGTAGGCACATGGCGCGTGGGTCTGACTTCCCACTACGGGGAAGGGAGGGGGTGGCAGTGCCTCCGAGGGCTTAAGGAACAAACCCATATGTCTCGAGAAAGCCCCTCCAAGCAGGGGCTGGGAAGCAGGGAAGCTCTTGCCTTTGGCCATGGAAGTCTGCCTGCTTTGTCCACCAGTCACGAGACATCACTGGGTCCCTGGCCTCTCCATGCCGGAAATGTCTGCAGCATTGGCTTTAGTTTACATGTTAATGTTTTGATCTGATAAAAGAGTATGCGCCTCTAGGCCACTTCTCTTCCCTACTACAGACAGAGAGACACACATCCTGAATCCTGACCCTCAGGAGGAAAACGCTATTTTAAAACCATCAGCCTTCAAAGTTCAGGGGTACAAGGCGGGAGCTTGTCATCTGGCTCTGCGTTGCCTGTCAGGCTTGTGAGCAGAGACCCTAGTTCACGTGGGGTGACTGACGTCACTCAGGTTCCTTGTGACTCTCCCCTTTGCCCTGTAGTCAATCAGTCCTCAAGCTCTGCCCACTCTCACCTGGTTCGCTGTCCCTTCTGGTGACCTTGGCATCTCGTGGCTGCACACTGGCCTCCCTACCTCCATGATAATTCCTACCACACCAACTTCACACAGTCATACATCTGTTACTGCAGGTGAGCTCAACACCTGCTATGGGCCAGGACATACTATGTGCTAGCATTGTGCTGAGCCCTACCTACCAGGGTGAAAGACTTAGTCCTTGCTTTTGAGGAGTTCACAGTGTAGCGAAAGCAGCAACAGAGCACCGTGAGACTCCACAGTTGGTTATGAACTCGTCCAAAAAGGTACGGTGAAGCTAGAATGAGGCAGTCGGTGCTGTGGGAAAAGGGAGGGGCGTCCACTGCAGCACAAGGTGTCCAGCACAGGGAGGGATTAGCTCAGCCTTAGAGGATGAATGGGAGGGAGCCACCTGGACTTCCCCTCCCTGTTTTCCACCTGTTGGAATTCTACCCAACTAACAATGCCCAGCTTAAAAATCCCTCCTTGATCCCCTTATCCCAAACCAGTCCCCGTCTGCCCTGTGGTTTCTCCATTTCCCCACAACACACGTGTCTACTCTCATTAGTCCTCACGGTGCCTGCAGGGCCCTTGCCGGTGGCCACACGCTGGCTGGGCAGGGCCAACGCTCAGGGCCTCCCTTCCCAGGGCCAAGGGTGATAACAGCGCCCCCTAAAGTTCCGCTGTGCAAGGCCTGCACCACCGTACACAGTAGCCCAGAAGCAACAGGTGATTTTCTTCCTCCACGTCTACCCCGCTGGCTTTCCCACAGCGGAATATCAGATTAATCCTCACCTGTCTCCACCCCGCTACCCAATCACCACACTGTTCCTTCCCTGCTGCCTCCCAGCAGTGTTTCTACTAACCTGGCTAACCACGTAAATGACTGCCATATTCCTGCCTCTCTCTGTTCTTAGGCTCCTCTCTGATTCAGGAAGTTAAGGAGTGCCGGCATGGTATGGACTGTAAACGGAAAAGGGAAGTAGCCTGACTGATCAGCCACTGTGTGCCAGCCACTGTGCTGGCTGCCACCCGTATCCAGAGACTATTTCAAGAGAAAAGAGGAAAAGTAACTCAGCTTCAACACTGAACATTGAATGAAAAGGAGCCAAGACTGGAGGCCTTTGCTGAGTGCACACAGTGAATGCACACACAATGAAACATTTCATAATCTGTTTTCCCCCTTTCCTGAAACTCTCTCTGTAATATAGTACCCTTCAGTCTACCATGATCGTGTAGGTGAGTGTGGGCTGAGACAGACAAGTGTGGGTTAGAACCTGTCTTCCCACTAGTGGGACTTGAGCCATCATTTAAGCTCTCTAGACCTCAACGTCCTCCTCAAAACTCTAGAAGCACCTCCGAAGCTGGCCAGGATTTCCTGGGCTAACCCTTGCTGAGTATTCAGCATGTTGCCCAACACATGTTAAATACTACATGTTAGCTATTCTTATGACTGCCATCACTATTTAGACACCAGCTTCTCTCCTTGTTGGTGTTTCCTTGCCAGCTCAAGGTGTATTTGAGTGGGGGTGAGGATGGCAGGAGCTACCCCAGCCCCATCCCCTGCCCATACCCTTGGGTCCTAGCAACCTGGCAAGTGGGAGTCCCGGGACAGCCTTGGAAGACACCAGCTGGGACACTAGAGTTGTCAGTCCACAGCATGAGGGAGAAAAACTAAATCAGGGGTATTTCCACAGCTCCCACAAGGGTGCCAAGAGGCTGATTGATGTTTTCCAAGCAGCTCGAGATCATCGAGTAAAATTCCCTATCTATAAATACAATTCCCTAATGGATTCATGGCAGCAAGGGAGATGCCATTCAACTGACTATTTAACAAAGCTGTTTAAAGAGGGAGACAGTGGGGATCATGTTTTATGTATCCACTGTGAAAAATTCTCTTTAAAATCTGTCTCAGTCACCCAAACGTCGGAGTTCTGATAAAACGCCAAGCATTATGATGCATGTCTTAACCGATACACACCTTCTTGAGCCTTCTCTGGTTTATCCCATGCCCCACCCCCTTCCCTCATCAAATCCTCAAGAGATGCATTTAATCCTTCCCCCACACTCAAAATGTTCTAAGACAAATATGCAATATCGTTTTTTACGTGTGCGTTAATAATTCAAGCTTCACACCAAGTTTGTAAACTGGATTGGCATCCTAGGCCAATGTAGAAATGTCTGGGTCAAATATACTTTAAAGAAAAATTTCTTTAATTAGTTTCTTTTGAACACTACACAAAGGCCTAGCTTGATAGCAAGGCAATTTATTGCCATCTTGACATCGCTTCTGTGTTTATCAGTTAAATGCTTCTATTGCATTGGAAATAGAGCAACTTGGCTCCGAAGGACCCTGCAGGCGTGGGTACTTGCTATTCCTCTCCTCGCCTGCCTCCAAGGAGGCTCTGGGCATTGTTCTCTCTGCAGTGAAGGTGCAGGGACTGGACTTCGGTCAGCCTGGCCCGGAGATCAGATATTTGACCAAGGTCACAGAGCAAGGGGAAGCCAGAGTGAGAGTCAGAACTCAGATCTCCCTGTGTAATCCTGGAAAGTTGCTTTATCACCCCAGTCTGAGTTTTCTCATTGCTTAAGTGGGGACGATGATGATGATGATGATGATATCTCGATAGTGTTGTTGTAAGGATTGGATAAGATAAGGAATGTCAAATGTGCAGCCCATAGCAAATGCTTAGTAAAACTTAAGCGATTATGATGATCAGAATCATTGCTAGTCTCCTTCCAGATGTTTCTCTTCTCCAATCCTGAGGTCCTGTCATTAAAGCCCTCTCCTATGCCTTCCTTCTGATGTGGAGGAAACCCAACTGCCCTCTTAGAGGAACAGATAAGGTCCCAATAGCTTATCATCTAGCCCAGTGCTTCTCAACTATTAATGTGCACACAAATCTCCTGAAGACCTTGCTAAATGCAAACTCTGATTCAGTAGGTGTGGGCAGGGCCTGAGATTCTGCATTTCTAGTAGACTCCCAGGTGATACTAATATTGCTGGGCTGTGGATCACACTCTGAGTAGCAAGGAGTAGCCCACAGGGTATCCATTTCTTCCTAGGAAATATAGCTGGTGATAGGGAGGGAGAGGGCAAGTGGGGAGGGATCGGTCTTTTCTCTTTCACTCTTCCTCCCTCCCTCTTCCTCTTCCTCCTCCTGCTCCTCATTCATATTCTCTCTCCCTCCCTCTCTCTCTCTCCCTCCTTTAGGATTACTCTGCTTTCACAGGCTGGCCTCCATTGTCTCAAGAATGGAGAGTTGAGAATTGACCTAAACCAGGACAATTCAGTTGCTCAGTGAAGCCCTCCTTCCTTCACATTTCTTTCTTTTCTTTTTTTTTTCTTTTTAACACAGGGTCTTGCTCTGTTGCCCAGGCTGGTCTCAACTCCTGGGCTCAAGCAATTCTCCCACCTCGGCCCCCCAAAGTGCCAGGGTTCCACACTGCTCTAGGCCCTTACTTCACATTTCAACAAGCAGAAATTTAATGCGTATTATGTGCCAGACACTGCACACAGAAAGAAGGCCAAAGAAGCAAAATTTCCTCCTCTAACTGAAAACCAGTGAGAGAGCCCTTGACCGCCGCAGGACTCTGGGTCAGGTCTTTACACTGCCATGTCTCGGAAACTTGGGACCGATAAAGAGATCAAAGCCACTAGCGAGGTCAGAGTGGATATTGTTTCCATAGTCACTGATCAAGAGGTCAGGGATATTTCGAGAGGCAGCCTGTTTCCGGGAACCATGGAGGCCGGGGAGGAGAAGAGTCATAGCAACATTGACCCAGACAGTGCTGTCTGGGAGAAAAGGGGCACTCTCAGTCCAGTCAGGCCATGGGCCCAACCCCAGCTCTCCAGGTCCTCACTGGGGTGCCTGGAAGCTCCCTGACCAGGTAGTAGAGACACCTCACTCTCAGGGATGCGGTGAGGATAAGGTGACCCTGTGTGCATAGTGCAGTGCCAACCACATCCCTCTGCCATATCTGGAGCTCCCTTCCCCATTCATCCAAGGAGCTGGGGACTTGGTCTGCAAGTGACAGGTTGAGCAGCATTGAATCATAGGAGGTTGGTTCTTTTGTTTGTTTATTTCCTTTGCAACCCTGTCTACTCAATAATTCAACTCAACAAGTCTGGCTTAAGCCCTCCCTCATTCTAAGGACTGTGCAGGGCACTGGCGGGGACAGAAAAACAAAGATAAATAAAACTCAGTTCCTGCTCTCAAGGAACTTCCTGTCTTGCTGGTGAGGGTGCTAAGCACCCGTCCAGATCCCCACTCCCCAGAGAGAGGCAGGGGTAGCGGCCAGCAACACAAAACTACTGTCACAAGTACTTAGACTCAGCCGTGGGTATTGAAAGCACTGAAACTCAATTCTATTTGCTCTGCAACAGGTTAACGTTTCCCAAATTTTTATTAAGGACAAAAACAAAAACACAGATTCTGGGTGGTATCTGATGAAAAGGCCAAGACATCAAAGACAGCTGAGCACGCCCTCTGAAATGCACTCCCCACCAATTTCTGATTCCTCACTCTGTCTATGCAGGCACATGACTGATGTCAGATAAATTGAGATTGATGCAATAATAGCCTAGTTTTTTGGCGACCCTCACAATTTCGAATATTTCATTCTATTGTCTCCTTATCTCCTTTGATACTCTAGTGACAGCCAGATCAGGGATCCCAACGTGGAACTGGGAACCGTGGTCACTGAGACAATCGTGGATAGCTAACCATCCCAGCTGTCTTATGTGGAGCACCTAGCAGTATGCAACATCATCAACTGTCTCTCTGTCATCCCTGTCTCTCTCTGACTCTAGGCTGGGTTCTCCAGGGAGGCAGGCCAGTGTCTTTTATCCATGAAAATTCTGTGTGTCCAGGGACTGGTATGTAGATTGCTTTTCAAATCAAACAGTAAGTAAATAACAGAAGGCCCATTGCCTCTTGCACAGGCGAACAGCAGAACAAATGGAGAAAGGTAAAAAGGAAGGGAAGGAGGAAGAAAGAGAATGGAAGTGGATAGATCACTCCACTTGTGAGGAATGGCTCCTTGGAGGAGGGGGGAGTTGTGTCCATTTACTATGACGCTAGTGAAGCCCCATTTGTTCTGGCAAGTTCTCAAACCTCTGCCTTTCTCCTGTGCTTCAGTGCTCCCTCAGGTTAAAGATTAACGTGATCATGATAGCACACTGCCTTGTGGGAGACCAGGGCAGACCATGCTGCTGGAGAGAAAAAGGCATTTAGTGACACCTGGGCCTCTCACACCGCACACGAGGCCTGGGGTGCTTGGAGATGTGTAGAGTGAGGGGACTGGCCCCAGAGCTCAGGTCCCGTTGCAAACCCAGCACTGCGACCTCTGCGACTCTCAGCAAGTCACCACCCACTTCTCCATTCTGAGCCTCAGGCTTCCCATCTGCAAAATGAGCCACTGGGATGTGACGGGTGCAGTCCCAACTCTGCTCCCTGTGGTCCACAAGGGATCCACCAAGGTAGATGGAAAGGGGGAGGCCCAAGCAGGGAGGGAGGCCCTGCCCACCACTGTCAGAACAGCTCAGCTTTCATCTATATATAGACTGGGCCTCTGCATAAAGTTTTCCTTTGAGGAAAGGGTTTTGAGGTTAAAAATAAATGGAGAATTACTGAATTGGTTGTCCTCTGAGGTTTCTTTCGGCTTTGGCATTCTACTTCCCGTTCTTGAATCTATTTCTTGAGTGCCCACTGTGAGGCAGGCATGGGGCTAGCCAGCAGGGGTGAGTGGATGAGCAAAGTCCCATCCGCCCCACGGGACCTCACAGGCTCAGGGTGGGGATGATGCAGCCATCCAGGAGGTCACCCTTAAAAGCAGCAACTGGCAAGTACTTAGAGGCAGGAGCCAGCTCCTGAGGGCCCTCACTCAATCCCAGGTAAGATGGTATCCAAACCATTTCTGGGAAATGGTACACAGGACAAGCTTAGAGATTAAAGCGTGGAAATTCCCTGACCCCCAGAGGGCATTATCCCCCAGGGTCCAGCCCTAAGGGCATAAGGACGTAAGGACTTCAGTGTTCACCCCCTGGGCCCTCTATGATGTTCTCATCATTCTGCAAACTGAGCATTCTTATCCCCTTGGTACAGATGAGAAAACTGAAGCTCAGAACCCTGAAGTGACTTGCACCCTGCTCCTGCTTTCTACCCTCTAGAGTCAAGGCCCACTACAGCCTTTACTAAAGATCATCCGGTCTCTCCTTGGCCCTGCTATGGGGTATAATGAGAAGGGCCATTTGTCCAAGATGGGGCCAGAGTGTCACCGAAGGGTCAGCATCCCCCTGAAGCTAGCAGCAGAAAGCAGAGAGAACCTTAGAGAAGAGGTGAAACTGAGGTCCCTTTCAGCTGCTCCCCGATGTCCCTTTGTCAACCTGGGAATATGTAGTCCTGTATCCAGACATGCAGCATTTCTTGCAATATGCTGATGGGTGAGGAGGTGCCTATCAGAGGTTACTAGGGCTAATTGAGCTGGTCTAATTGGATAAGGTCTAGTTCCTTTGTTCATGGCCCATGCAGAATCCCCCAAAGAGGACAATTTTTTTTGGAGTTGAAGTCTCTGTCGCCCAGGCTGAAGTGCAGTGACATGCTCATGGCCACTGCAGCCTTGACCTGCTGGGCTCAGGTGATCCTTCCACCTCAGCCTTCCAAGTAGCTGGAACTACAGTCACGCACCACCATGCCCAACTTATATTCTTTGGTTTATTGTAGAGATGAAGTCTCGCTAGGTTGGTTGTTCAGGCTGGTCTCGAACAGGTAGGCTCAGGTAATCCTCTCACCTTAGCCTCCCAAAGTGCTGGGATTATAGACATGAGCCACCATGCCCAGCCTGAGGATGATTTTGAAGAGGAGCACCTTGATCCTCCTACACTGCCCTCGCAACATGGTTAAATATTAGGAGTCCAACTGACTTGAGTTCCAGTTCTGACCTCTCTTCAATTTGACCTTGAGTAAGTTACTTATCCCTCACTGAATCTCATTTTCTTCCTCTGTAAAATAGAAACAGTAATACACTATAGGACTGTTCCCTATTTTTTGGATTACTGTGTGATTTCTAATTTTCATTTTCTTTCTAATTTTGGTTACCCATGCTCATAGTGTAAGGGTCGAATCATTATTCAAGGCTTTTGAAAAATAGAGACTCCATTTCTACCTCCTCTCACTTCTCTAAGACAAACACTTCCAACTTTAACAACTTTATGGAAATACAACCCACACACCATACAATATACCCACTTAATGTGAATGACTCAATGACTTTTAGTATATCCACAACATTGTGCACTCATTGCCACCACCGATTGTAGAACATTTTCATCCCCCCTCCAGAAAACCTCACCCCCTTAGCCACCAACTCCCAGTCTCCCTACCCCCTTCCCCACCCAGCCCTTGGCAATCTCTATTTTCCGCCTCTGTAGATGTGCCTGCTCCAGGCTTTCCTAGAAAGGGCATCATGTATGTGATCTTTTGTGATGGCTTCTTTCACTTAGAATGTTTTCAAGTTTCTGTCATGTTGCAGCGTGTATCAGGACTTCACATTTTGGTTGTTGCTGCCATTTTATAGAGATTCAGTATCACATTTTATTTATCCTCTCATCAGTCAGTGACTTCTTGAGTCGTTTTCACTTTGGGGCTATCATGAATAATGCTGTGTGAACACTTGCATACAAGTCTTTGCGTGGACATACGTCTTCATTTCTCCTGGGTGTATGCCTGGGAGCAGAATTGCTGGGTCATATGGTAACTCTATATGTGACCAGCTGAGGAACTGCCAGCCAGTTTTCCAAAACAACTGCAGCATTTTACACTCCCACCAGCAGTGTATGAGGCACAGGATTGTCTTGTGAGGTTTCACTGAGTTGATGTTCACAAAGTGCCTAGTATGATGGCTAGCAAGTAGTCAAAAAAAGAATAGTTCCCCTTTTCCTTGCTCTGTTAATGTATCAGTGTCCTTAACACTTCTAACTTTCCCTAATTCTTAACCTCAAGCTACCTGCTGATCTTACTCTGAATCCAGGGCAGAGTTCCTTTCTCCAGCTGATGCCATCTTTGCATGGTGCAGCTTTCTTTAATTTAACCTCATGCACCAAGGGAGCATCCTAGGAGCCCCACGGAGCACCTGGCTTGTTCATCCTTCCAATGTGATTGGGAAGGCCAACTCTTGGCTCAGCTGCCCTTCGTGACTTTTGTTCATTCTCCTGGCATCTTGTGCAGCTGCACCATCCAGGAGCACTTGGAAGCTCACAACCAAATCAAGAATATGTTGATTTCTTGGCACTAGGGTTACAACTCAGACCACGTGCATCCTGCCCAGCGTCCAGGATGCCTAGATAAAGCCCACTGAACAAAGCTAGAACAAAATTCTAGGGATAGAAGTCCAGCCCTGACTATCTCAGGCTCCCTCCAGCACAATAGGAGACTGTCAAATGCTCTAAGATAAAAGGACATGAAAGATGCAAGAAATCAATACAAGCCGGAGAACCATGGCCTGGGAAATTCACTCTGAGGCAGCCTTTTTCTGACTTCCCTCCCTGGCACCTTTAACAGAATGCCCTCTGTAGCTCACCCCAAGTCTCCCAGAATAGGAGTTGCTGGGTTTCTTATAGCTGAAAGGTATGAAAAACCAACTTGAGAGAACTGAAACTGAAAGGGGCCTTGCTTGGCTCATTTAATAGAGAAGGCTGAGTGGGGGAGGGGAAGCATGCATCTGAAATAAGAGATCACCATTTTACCTCTCTCTCTCTCTCTCTCTCTCTCTCTCTCTCTCTCTCTTTCTCTCTTATATAAATGTCTGCGGCCCTTTCCTACTGAAGACAGTCTTCTCCATGGTATTGAGTAGGTGAGCGAGAAGATTAGGGGTAGTACCATGCCCCAGGTTATTTCTAGGCTTAGATAAATTCACTTGAATAATCTCAGGTGACTGGGAAATTATTTTCTGCCCAAGTGTCTTGATATAAAACCCCAGGGTAGATTCTCACAGGTCCAGCTTGGGCCATAAGCCCACCCTGAATTTCAAATGGGACCATAATCCTGGGATTGACCAATATTTTACCAATACTGCATGCAGTGGGAGGGGGTTCCCCAAAGATGGGAGCTGTTTCCTCCAAGAAGGGGATCTCGAATTGACAAACAAAGCAGTCCTCTGTGAAGTGGCTTTTCAACCTTGTGAAGAAGCACCACAGATCTCCCCATGCCAGACTCACGTAGCTTTTAGGTCTCCTTATAATCACACCTTCCACTTATGAATGCCCAGGGCCTGCCAGGCACACCTCTTAGCTTTCTCTAACCCTCACAACAGGTCTCCAAGATAGGTGCTAGCCCCTTATTCTATAAAGAACTCAAGGCCCAGAAAACTCAAGTCAATTACCCTAGTCACAAAGCTAGAAGGCAGCAGAGCTGAGATTCAAACTCTAAATCCAAATGGCTCATTCTTGCTCCTCATTCCCTCTCCTTGGTGGCAACTCCGCAGCCAGCTGGCGTTCACACACTAGCCGCCTGCATAGGTGTGTTCTCTGAGCTTTCTGACAATGACTGAAGGCTTTTGAAGGAGGCGCCTCTACCTCTCCGTTCCCCATCATCCCTGGGCAGGCTGGCTCCCACCAGCGGAGGCTGGGACATTCATTACAAGGCTAACAAGCTTGTGCATCTGTCATTCAGTCACGGAACCTGAGTAAGCTTTGAAGACGCACGCAGAGGGGCTGTCTCTTGCCAAGCGAGGGTGGCAGATGTTCCAACGTGATGAGGCATTGCCTGGGTGCTGCAGCAGACACACTCTGGCAGAGGTCCATCCTAGGTGTCCCTGGCAACTGGTGACCATGTCCTCAGATTCCATGCTGACAAATGTCAGCCTTGCAGTTGGAGGACTTTATTTCCAAGTCTCAACAGAAAAACAGCATGTAGGTTCTGGAGCCAGAATGCCTGGGTTTGAATCCGAACTCTCCTGCTTACTAGCTCCATCATCTTGGGCAAGTTATTTAACTCTCTCTGTGCCTCAGTTTCCTTTTCTGTAATATTACCACCAAGGTATTGTCATGAAGGAATAGGAGAATAATATTTGTAAGATATTTCAAACAGTGCTTTATAAATGCCTGCTGTTACTATTCCAGTGACTGTATACCCTTGACCAAAGGGACGAAGGAGGAAGGAAGGGAGAGCAGCTCCAGGGGAAAAGGACTAAATCTACCTCTTCCTAGGGGCAGCTGAGACATCTTGGCTGTCAGCCAGCTCTGACTTCAAATTGTCCTGTGACCCTGGATGCTTCACTTCACCCTGAAGAGCTTCAGTTTTCTTATCTGCAAAGCAGAGATCATAACACCTGCCCTTTTGTGTGGGGAACAGCGGTGACGGCTGCCCATGAACTCCAAATGATGTTTGACTTTCATGGAGGTGTCCTGGTAGGGTTACTGGATATGTGATGATGCTGAGCAGGACCTTTGGGGACCCTAGGGGGGCGAGAAAGTTAAGACCAGGCTCTGGGCATAGGGATGTGTGGGAACTATCAGTACCATCGGTATCATCATCATCATCATCATCATCATCATCATCATGAGAACATTATAATGTTGTTACTAAATGGTTGATTGCATGTGGTAATTGATGGGACTATCTGAAAATAATGATGTGGTCCCTGCCCTTGTCTGTGAATAAATTATTCTCTACATCAATTTTTCTCAACTGGGGACAATCCCCTCCTCCCCCCAAGGATGCTTTTTGGTTGTCATAACATGAAGCATTATCACAACTAGTGAGTAGAGGCCAGAGATGCTGTTAAACACTCTGAAATGCACAAGGTAGCCCCTGACGAAGAATTTTCCAACTCAGAACATCAACAGTGCCAAGAATGAGAGAGAGGCCCTGCTTTAAAGGGTTGCTGAAGTCCAGCCTCACTTGGGAGCTTATTCTCAGGCTTATTGAATAAGAATCTGTATACATACTATGTTTAAGAAGCATGGTCTAATACATGCCTAGAGATTACAGAGACACCAGACTGAACTGCTAGCCCTGTAGGCTAAATGCAGGGCAATTGGGGGTGGGGAAACAGAAGACGGACGAACAGTGGATAAGGGGGAATGGGATGCATGGACCTGAGGCCTGCTGGATGCCTAACATATGCCGAGCACCATGCTAGGGGCTTCCATAGCTTACCTCATAGATTTCCAAAACAACCCTTGGGAGTAGCACTGCTTCTCAACCTTACTGACACCTACATGGGTAAAGTCTGGGACGACCACCATCTCCCTATCTAGACATATATACAACTTTCCAGAATCTACATTGTTGTCTAGATTATAAAAAGAACATAGTTTCATAATGTGTTTGCATATAAAACCTTATTTACAGTTGGCATCCGATAGTAACTTCTAGTTTCTCACTCAAGTAGAGACACATCATCTTTATATGTACAAAGGACTTTCAATTTCCCCTTTTTTCCTCTTAAAACATCAATAAACATCTTATTTGCCTTTACCAAAAGTGTGAATTCTCTGTAATCAGCATTTACTTCCTTTTATTAAGAGAAAATTTCTATAGTTAACAATAAAGTTTAGTTGCATTGGCTCTTTGTGATCCAGAAACTCAATGACCATAGCACAGAGATATAATAACAATAGCATCTACTATTTATTAAACACCTGCTGTCTATACCTGCTTTATATCAGCACCTCTAGTCCACCACACAAGCACTATTCATCATTCCTTATTCCCATTTTTTCAGAAGAAAAACTGAGGCATAGACTTAGGATTGGACATGAGACCTGCCTGACTCTGAAGCCCAAGCTCTCAGCCTGCCCCCATGCTGCCTCTTAGTCTAAGTGGTCCTTAGCACTCCCTGGAAGGTCAGCAGCCTCTGGCATGGGCAGTCTCATTCCTTCCCTGAGACCTGTTCCCCTGGGTCTCCTTCCCCTTCCATTAGCAGGGCCCACCTTCCCTCTAGCCCAAGACAACCCTGGGCTTAGAAGATGGGGCACAAGGACCTCGGTGCTAAAGGTGGATGTTGTTGACCTGGATCAGGGTCAGCAGATTTCTTCTGAAAAGAGTAAGAGCATCCACATTTGAGGCTGTGCCAAATATATAGAAATATATAGTCTCCATTGTGTTTATTCAACTCTGCTGTCTTAACACTAAAGCAGCTGGAGACAGTAGGTAAACAAATGGGCATCACAGTGTTCCAATAAAACTTTATTGACAAAAACAGATGGCAGGTCAGATTTGGCCCCTAGGTTGTAGTTTGCCAACCCCAGACCTATATATACCTAGAACTTCTTCATATTGTTTTGTCCTGTGGCTTATGTGTGAGAGAAAGTCCCAGACTAGAGATTGAAAAATGGTGATTTAAGGCCACATCCAGCTCACGGACAGGTTTTGTTCAGCCAAAACATAGTGTTTGGTTTTTTGATGACATTTAAAAACATATCCAAGCCGGGATCAGTGGCTCATCCTATAATCCCGTGATTTGGGAGGCTGAGGTGAGTGAATTGCCTGAGCCCGCGGGTTCGAGACCCGCCTGGGCAACTTGTCAAGACCTCATCTCCACAATAAATCAAAACTTAGCCAGGCATGGTAGCATGTGCCTGTAGTTCCAGCTACTTGGAAGACTGAGGTGGAAGGATCGCCGGAGCCCAGCAGGTCGAGGCTACGGTGGCCAGGAGCGTGCCACTGCACTCCAGTCTGGGTGACAGAGTGAGACTCCAACTCAAATAAATAAATAAATAAATAAAAATAAAAACATATCCAAAAGAAGAGATTAGTAGGATGAACCTGAGTGTACACATCACCAAGTTTCAATGGCTATCACTGCTTTATAAATCCCATCTCATCTACCCCCCGACACACATCTTTTTGTTTCTGAAATATTTTCAAGCAAGTGCAGACATCACATTATCTCACCCATAAATACTTCAGTATGTCTCTCTAACAGATGAAGACTGTTTAAAAACATAACCACATAATCATTTCCACCCTAACAAAATGAAGAATAATTCCTTATTAGTGTCTAGTACACTGTGCATGTTTAAATTTTTCTAATTGTCTCAAAGTGTCTTTTTACAGGTGGTTTGTTTGAATCAGAATCCAAATAAGGTCTATGTATTGTATTCCCACAAAGCTTTTAAATTTCTGAATTCGTTGTCAACATGTAAAAATCTGGATTTCACACAAACATCGGGTTTTCATCTTGTCTTGAAAAAAATCTGGAAACTCTGGGATCTTTGCAGCCTCCTTCTCCAGCGGAAGCAGCCCTGAGCAGGCAGTGTGTCTTTTAGATGATGCCCTGCGTTCTCCTGCCCCCACCACAGCCCCCACATTGTCACTCTTTTTTTTTTTTTAATTTTTTTTTGAGTTGGAGTCTCACTCTGTCGCCCAGACTGGAGTGCAGTGGCCACTCCTGGCCACCGCAGCCTCGACCTGCTGGGCTCCGGCGATCCTTCCGCCTCAGCCTTCCGAGTAGCCAGAATTACAG
>NW_007072784.1:286157-334532 GCF_000164805.1 Carlito syrichta
AGGCAATCCACTCACCTCAGCCTCCCAAAGGCGCGGGATTACAGGCTGAGCCACCAACCCTGGCTACATTGTCACTCCTTACCAGGACCCCCGAAGGTAGTAGAGTTTGCTACTCCTACTCTTGCCATTCCAATATCCTCCCCTCGCCTCCCACACAAAGTCACCTGGGACATTCCTTGGCCCACCTTTCCCTCCACTCCCCCCCAAGCTGCCTCATTCTTTTTCCTCTTTCAAAGCAAACTTTCATAGTCCCCCTGATTCTAGGAGGAATCTGTAGCAGGGAGGATAGAGAGGAGGGGCTTACGTGAATGACTGTCTAGCCCTCTAGCCTCTGGGGTGGCTGCCTGCGGGGCATAGGAAAACTCACCAGACCCCTCCAATCCCTCCAGCACCCTCCACATTGCCTCAGTTGGTGCCTGTTGCTCAAAAAACATAGAACCCTCACAGCTCCACAGCCTGGGTAGAAAGAGAACAATCCTGTCTTGAATGTGCTGTGTGAACTTGAAAAAATCACTCTCCCTCTCTGGGCCTCCCATGCACCTTCTATACAATGAGGGAGTTAATGAGGGAAGGATTGAGGGAGAGAAAGGTCCAAGTTGAGTTCCAGGTGAGACATGAACAATCTGGAGCTGACAACCTTGTGATCCTGGGATTCTATGGCCATACATGGTCTCTTTCACTAGGATGACCAAGGGCGAAAGAGAGGAGAGGAGACCTGAAATGGGCCAAGAGCAAAGCCAGGAAAGGTGCCAGCCCCAGGGTTGAGCAGGAAGAGTACATAGCACCCACTCCTATTTTCCCTCTCCATCTGTTCTTCTTCTGACTGTGGGTGCACATTTGGTCTTTACCGTAGTTTCCTCTGGGTATCGACTGATTCTGTCTGGCCATGCCTCAAAATGGTACATATAGGGTATCCACTAGGCAGGAGAGATGCTAAGGCTGAGTTTGAGCCTACTTGCCTGTGTGAGGTGTGCCCATGTAGGGCAGGGATGGGATGGTGGTGGTAGGTGCGGGTTCTGAAAAACATGGTTCAGACAGTGGCCCAGGCTGGGATGTTCAGCCATGCAAAGGAGTTCAGCTGCAGGAAAACCAGGGGGCAGTGCCAGCCCAGTGGGGGAGTCAAACACATAGACCAGCAATTACAATAAAATGCAACGAATGCTAGAATAAAAAGCATGCATCCAGCACCTTGGGAAGCCAGAGGAAACGATCTATTTGTTTATCCAATTATATGTGCCCCTACCTTGTTCCAAAAATGCTTTCAAGAGTCCGGTAGAGCTCAATACAGAAAACAAGGTGAAAATGAAGTAAACAAGAAAGGAAAAAAATAATGTAGGAAGAACAAGACGAGACCAAGGGTAAAGTTAATACCCAAGAATCTTATACTTTTTGCTAGAATTGAGCCACAAATTTGCTTCTGAGCTTCCTAGCAGTTGCTGAAAAGGGAGAAACGCTCAGAGTTGTGAAATTCACAGCCTTCCTAAAAATAAAGGACGGAAATAACTCAGGATGTGCAAGCAATCCTGGGGCTGGGACCAAGGAGAATTTCCTCTCCAGGCAGTTCTACAGAAGCACCCCTAAAACCAGGGGAGGAAGAGTATATGGGAGCTCTTCGTACTATATGTGAAACTTTCTTGTAAATCTCAAATTATTCCAAAATTACATTTTTTTAAGTCCACAGGTAGAGCCCAATTATTGCTCCACCAGTCCTTCCACACAGCAACCTCTTTAGGCATAGATTGGTGCTGTTCACATTTGTAACTCCAGGGGGCGCCATTCACACAGACCCAGTACCTGGCACACAGTAGGTTCTCTACATTGTCAACGTCAACTGATACAACTCTTGGGTGGTCAAATGGACCTTTGGGTGACATCTATGTCATACGTAAAATATATGGACCCTGAACTGAGGGAGTACTTAATAGATCATTGCAGGTGTTTTGGGACTTCAAGCTACCTTGATAGACATCAATAATCTGACATTTTTGATTATGTCTATTGGTTTCTGTCATGTCATGTCCTTGGGCAGGACAAAGTCATAGAATAGAATTTAGAGTAGGGTTTGCAGAACCATGACAAGGTTTGAGAGAAACATTTTAAACATGCAATTGGACTTTAGCTGGCTCTTTTTTTTATTTTTCAAAACTATTAACTTTAAAGTGGCACAATAATTTTTTTCGGTGAGAATATCGCTGCTCATCACCAGGTCATTACCCAGGATATCTGACCTTAAGGCTACAAGGAAAACAAGATGCTGGGAAGGAAATGGAAGGCAGGGGAAAGATGTTATGATGCATTCTGAATGCTGCCACATGTGCCTTATTTTAGTCACAAGCAAAGTCCATAGTTGATCTGTAGACCAAAGCAACAAACAACAATCTGAATCTTGGACTGGACCTCACAATAAATGACAGAATTTGTCACTAAAACATTATTCTTAATATGAAAATATCATCACTTTGTAAACATGCTGTAGTGTGCTGTTTAGCTATACCTTTGTAGTATGAATAAATTTCCTGGAGAGTTCCATTTCTAGCCACAACCCTCCAATAAAAGGAGGTTATAGGGGTAATAGGATGAATGAGCAATGGTCTCTGTCACAATTATACAGTTGATACAACAGTAAGCTTCCCAAGCAGGAACATCCAACTCTGCCTGCAAAAATCAGGAAAGCCTTCCCAAAGGAGATGACTTTGGGCTGAGTTTTCAAGGATATGTAGGAGGTTGCCAGTTCAACAAGAACAAAACCAGGGAAGGGAAGTACTTCCAGGCAGATGGGAAGGCATAGATACCGTCTGTTTGTCTTGTTCTGAGACCCCTGGCTTCCTGTGGAGTTCAGTCGAGGGGATGCTGAAAATACGGGTGCTTCTCCTGCCTCAGCTGGCATTGACTTCCTGCCTGAACTTCAGATAGAGGAATCAGGAGAGGGCGTCTAAGAGAAAGCTAACGGTGGACTTTAATTGGGAAGGGTGGACACAGGGGTTCAGGTCACACGCACTCCCTGCTCTCTGTGTGGAAGGCGATGCGGGAGGTCTTTTCAAGGTGAGTTATAAACAAAGAGCCCCAGCCAGCCTGCTCACCAAACCTCCTAATTATGCCAGCCTCAAGCCAACAATCCCATCCTAGCCCACCGGGAGGGTGGAGGTCAGAAGGATACCGCTGTTCACCTGAGTTCCAATCACAGTTTCGAGTAGGTCATTTCTTGTATCAGGCACTTCTCCCAGAAAGGGCTAGAATGCTTGTCTAACACTGGAGAGGTCAGAATGGGGTCAGTCACAGAGCCAGAGCCTGTGGTCTCAGAGAAGCTGCCCAGGAGCACCAAAGCTTCCTCCCTGTCCTCACGCCCTCCAAAATTTGGTCTTGTGGCATCTGTCCAGATGCTGTCAGGGGCAGCAGGTGATGGAAAGACTCAAAGACCAGGAGAATGATGCCCAGACTTCATGAACATCAGAACTCAGGGAGCCTATTGATGGCTTAGGGCGTCGGTGTGGTTAATAAGCCCCCACTGGCTCTGAGGCATGCCAGAGTTAAGCACACTGGACCAGGGAGATCCTGAGACAGTGTAAAAGAACAGACATCTCTGTTTGGTAAGCATTTGTTATTGTTATTATTATTATTAACATTGTTGAATAATTGAATTTTATAGCAGTCATGGGTAATACTCAAGTAATTGAATGATGTTAAATGCCAATAATGATGAAATCATGATTTGTACCTAGTGTGTACCAGGTTCATTACATGCATTAGAACATATACTTATACAAGTAACATGTGGTACAACCATGCAACAGAATGCTATGTAGCCTTAAAAATGCTGGAGATTCTGACATGCGCTTCAACGCGGATGAACTTTGAGGACATGGTACTAAGTGAAATAAGCTAGACACATAAGGACACCACCGTGTGATTCCACTAATACGAGGTACCTAAGAGTAATCACATCCATAGCGAAAGAAAGTAGAATGGTGGTTACTGGGGCTGGGGGTGGGAGGAATGGGGAGTGATGGTCTCATGGGGACGGAGTTTCCCTTTGTGAAGGTGAGGAAGTTCTGAAGATGGACGGAAGTGATGGTTGCACAACAGTGTGGATGTACTTAATGCCACTGAACTGTACACTTAAAACGGTGAAGGTAGTAAATTTTATGCCATGTATATTTCACCTCAATTTTTAAAATTTGCTTAATCCAGCCAAGCTGGGACATGAACCCTGAACTTCAGAGTCAGGTTGGCCTGGGTGTGACTCCCACTGTCTGAGTGATCTTTGGCAAGTACAGCTTGACTTCTCTGAACTTCCTCTCCCTCTCCTGTGGTTTGAGGAGCAGGCAAGGGCCAACGTGCTGGGGTGTTTAGGGTGGCAGTCTTTTCAGATATCAGTCATCTCAGGTAACCTCCCCCAGCCCTGTGAGGTAGGTGAGTCATTTTTAGCCTCATTTTGCTAACGAGGAAGCTGAGCCTCAGAGAGGTTGTGTGATGTATCTAAGGTCACACAGCCAGGAAGCAGAAGTGTCAGGGCTCAAAAATGTAGATATAAGACTGAGCTCTATTCCATGCGCTACGATCCTCCAGATTCCCCCCTGAAGCACGTGCAGAGTCTCACCTTGGAGTTGAAGATGTGGAGGACACAAGCCCAGGCACCCGATGTGGGGACTCCTCTTCAGATTCTGACATAAAACGTATTGTTTTTGAGGCCATTACCCAGCATCTCCCAGTTTATGGGCCTTTTTTATATTTACAAGTCCTATGAATGTGCAATTGAAATAGAGCAAAAAATGTGTCTCTAGAATCTTACGTGCCTGGAAATCAGAGCAGGGGTGCACTGGTGACAGAAGAAGTTGTTCCAAAAGCTGAAGTCTAAATTATGGGAATCAAGCCGAAATCTCCATCCTCAGAGTAGAGTTCAGAACACACAGAGAACCAGACGAGAGAGCAGGTATCATTGCCAAGAGAAAGGATGGAACTCCAGCAGGGCAAAAACAAACCCAATGGTTGCTCAGGTGCTAAAGCCCAGGAGTCTCCGTGCCGCCTCCGTGCCTCTGAAGTGTCGCTTAGGGCCCCAACTTCAGACATGCCATTCACACATATCCCACAATTACATGGATGGCACCCCCTGAAGTTGTACAGCATGGCAGCCCTCCACCCACCTTGGGAAGTTTCTAAGGTGGGGAGTCAAGGAGGATGGTGAAGAAAGATGTGATAAATATTCTCCCTTTCTTAGCACTTGGAGGCCAGATTTTAGAAGGTGGAAGGAATGTAACCCACACGTATGTGATACCCACTCTGCACCTCCACCTTGCTAGGCCTCCACCCGTTTTGTCTCATTTCATCCTCAGTATCTCCCATTTTAATGATAAGAAGCTCAGAGATAAGTTCAAAGAGTTTCAGCCACTTGATCATAGTCACACAGCTAGTTTTATTTTGCTATACCTTTGTAGTCTGAATGAATCTGCCTGAGATTTCCATTTCCAGTCATAACCCTCCAATAAAAAAATCCCATAATGGGATGAATGAGCAATGGACTCTGTCACCATTATCTAGTTGATAAAACAGTAAGCTTCCCAGGAAGGAGCAGGCAGCTCAGCCTGCAAAAACCAGGGAAGCCCTCCCAGAGGAAGTGACTTTGAGCTGAGTCCTCAAGGATATGTAGGAGGTTGCCAGTTCAACAAGAACAAAACTGGGGCGGGGAAGGGGGGAAGGCAGAGATACTGCTGAGGCAGGGGAAGCACTTGCATCTTCAGGATCCCAGTTGCAATCCTGAGTAGTGACTGCATGCCAATCCCTCTCCATCCGAGAAACTTTGAACCAGTCTGGACAGGGATTAACCCAGGCCAGACAAAGGGAGGAAGAAGAGAGAGGCCCAGCTCTTCTAACCAGGGGAGAGCTGGTCAGCCTCAGCAAAAACCACAGCAAGGTGGAGCTGCCGCTTCTCTTCCTGCTTCTCCAGGTCTCGCTGATGATGGCCAGGCTGTCCCCTGTGTCCTGAACATCCTGGAGATAGCCCTGCCAGGGCATCGCTCTGAAATGCCAAGCTCTGAATTGGGGTCAGGAAGCCTGTCTAAGCCACCCGGGTCCAGATGCAGCCTGTGAACTCAGCCCTGGATTAGGAGTGAGAAGGACTGAATTCCAGTCCTTTCTTGGCCCTTTAGGGTCTGACTTCAGGCATGTCACCTCCCCTCTCTGAGACTCAATTTCTTGCCCCCGTGCAATATATGGAGGTTGATGTAGCTGATATTCCTAAGCTGTTTTCCACCTTGAACTTCTCTCGGTTCTGGAATTTGCCTCTGCTCCACCCAGGAAGGCTAGCGTGAGCTTTCAGGGTGGTGGCCAAGTTTTTCAGGCTCACTTGGTCTGGAAAGCTCAGATGTGTCTCGTCCTTCTCCCTACCCACATGCTGCAGGGCTCAGGCCTCGTGGGGAGAGGGACAGAGAACAGAACCATCACCTTCCTCATTCCCAGCACCTCCCTACCTTTCTGAATTTTTAAAGTGCCTTTACTCAGAATTCATCAAAGATTCATCAGGCTTGGGATTGGCCCAAGTGTTTGCCTAAGGAGCCAAGTTGAGCTGGAATGAGAGACGGAGCCAGGAGGCCGGCAGACAGTGCAGGCCTCTGGGGCTATTGATGGGGCCAGGGGAGAGAAGTTGGGGGGTTGTCCAGCCCATCTACAGAGTCTGCACCACCAGGTGGACAGAGACCAGAGAGCAGGGCAGCACCTTCCCTCGGAAGCTCCATCCCATCTGGAGATCTCCCCTCAGTCACCTAGGCCTTACCTTCCTTCCCCAAGTGAAAGTCAGAGCTTGTCTGTCCTGCCTTTCAGGGATGTCAGGAGGCTTGAAGCCATGGGTGGACCCCACTCTCTACAAAGTGAAGGCTTACAGATAAGGAAAGAGGTTGAGCGACTGTCACAACCAACTTTAAAGGAAGGCATTTGGGAGCCATTAGGAGAGCCCAGTGTTCCCAGTCTGGCAGATTCGGGGGCAAAATAGAGATCAGTGGGCAAGGCCTCTGCCCCAGGCTTCCAGAAGCTTCTCCCCTTCATTCACCACGTATCCTTTGCTGCCGCAAAAGATTCTGCTCAGGATAAAAAGGTACTGTGCATTTTTTAAAGTTTGCAAATCATTGAAGATGATCCCCTTCATTTTATAGAAGAGGAAGCTGAGGCCCTGAGTGGAGAGGTGACTTGCCCAAGGCTATCCAGCCAGTCCATGCTGAGTCAGGACTGAAGCCCAGGGGTACAGCTCCCAAACCAGGAGCTGCCTGCTCCCCCATCAGCTTCACTTTGCCAATGCCTTTGGGTGTGTCCCTGCCTCCAAACCAGAGGTCGCCTTGCCTGACCACAAGGCACATTCTCCAAGTCAGCACAGCTAGGCTGGGTGTGGAGTGGATCTTCATTGGACTCCCATGGTGGAATGTTCTGGTTTGTGTATGCCTTATAGGTGCCCTTGACTTGAGTCTCTCTGTGGAACAAAGCAAAGTCTCTCCAGCCCCAACAGATACTTGAGTTTCAGCCCTTAGAGCCCTGAGTCCTCTGGTCCAGCTCCTTAGTTTTCACACAGAAAATTGAAGCCCAAAGAAGTCGAGGTTGAATTGGTGCTAGGCCACCCAGGTGCCAATTGGTGCTCTTCCAGCCCCATCTCTGCACCTCCCTGGGCCTCTGTCCTGCTTCAGAAATGCCCTTGGCCCATTCTCCCCTGGGAGGTGTGATGAGACTTGGAAGGAGGGTGGACCCTCATTGGGGGTCTTTACCCCCTCACTGTATCAGAGAGGCTTGGCCAGCTCTCAGCAGCAGAACACCTACCGAGGACCACATGAGACAATAAACTGCGATAATCGTGTTTTTAATAATCGCCTGGAGTTTGTTTAACATACAATCATGGCCAGCAATAAATCCAAATTAAAAGCCCAACCGGGAGGCCTCAGTTAAGCTGCCTGGTTGGAAAAGGAACAGTCGAGGGAGAGGAGAGGGAGGAGGGAGAGAAAGGGTGGGCCAGGAGAAGGGAAGAAGTCATGGAGGATGCCCCCAGAAGGGGTACAGAGGTGGCCCAAGGAAGCATGCCCCAGCTCTAGCCTGAACCCTGGTGCAGGTCTTCTTCCTTCACACAAAAGGATCTTTCCATAATTCGGGCAGAAAAAAGATCTCAGTTCCAAAACCTCATAGTTGTGAAACAGACAATATTCACTCCTTATAAGGGCAGGGACCTTCTCGTGCTCAGTTCTGTGTCCCCAGTCTCTGACATCTAGTAGGTCATCAACAAAGATCTGCCAGATGAACAAACGAATGAGTAAATATGAAGGAATGCTTCCACATCCATGTATTCATTCTTTCGGGGGTTTCTTCACTCTCAGACATTTATTGAGCATCTGTATTATAGAGACAGATGAAATTCCCGCTACCTAGGAGCTCACTACAGAGGGCCTCCACACAGAGAGATGACTCCAGCCTGCAGCATGTGCTGCCCAAGGGGCTTGGCCAGGCCAGCAGTGAAGGGCAAATGAGCACAGGCTTTCAGAAGGAGTTAGCGAAAAGCTGAGTCCTGAAGGCCGATTCAACACTAACCAGACTGACAGAAGCCCGGACCTGGGTGTGGCAAGTGACATTGACTGGAGGAACAGGAGTGGCGTGTGCAGAGCAGGAGCAAGAGAGGGTGTGGCATGACCAAAGAACCACACAGAGTTCCACTGAGCGGAGAACCGAGCAAGAGCTGGAAGGTGAGGAGGCGGGAGGAGGGTGGGCAATTGGCAGAGGCCAGGCTTTGGAGAGCTGGGCAAACTGTGCTCAGGAATTTGGACTCGATCCAAGGGCAAAGGGAACTTAAGGAAGTGTCTTAAGGCAGAGGATGGCATGCCCAGAGTTGCCATCTGGAAAGCTCACCCTGGTTGCAGTGTGGAGAATGGGTCAGAGGGGAAGGTGCCTGGGGCCAGGCAGAGACACCAGGAGGCAGCTGTAGCACCCCACCAAGGGAAGCCAGGGCCTGGGCCACATCCACCCTGGAAGGTCAGGAAGGAGGGCAGAGGGCCTGTGGCAACTGAGTGTGGGAGTAAGGAGGACATTCGGCAACTCCTGGTATCTTGGGCGAGTGGGCAATGGCCTGCCTCTGAGCACCAAGGCAGAGTGCACTGGTGGAGATGCTGGGTCCGCTGCAGAAGTTTCTCAGGGAGGATGTGCCACTTGCCTCAGTGCCTGCCGCCTCCAAGGGAGGACACGCTTCCATAGGTCTCCTTCAGCCTATTGCAGGTTTGCCAGCATGCCTCCCCTGCAAGACAGAGTTGTGACTCCTGCAGCATCCATGCTGGAATGGACCTCAGAGAAACATCTAGATCAATCCCCTCACTTGACAGTCTTGGAAACTGAGGTGCGAGGTGGGGTGGGACGGAGCAGAGACTTGCCCAAGATCACCCAGCGAGGTGATCTGATCTATTCCAGATCTCCTGGGGCAGACACACCACCTGCCTGCCATCTTTACCACACTTGGGCCTGTCGAATCTGTATCCCCACTGTGGAGTCAAAAATTGCGGTCTCTGTAGCTGCACTGAAGTGCAGAGCTCAAAGGTCATGCTACCCTTTCAACTCTCGGCATGGGGAGAAAGGAAGGAGAAGGGGCGTCAGGAGATCTGGTTTAAGCCTGACCTCTTCTGCTTGCACGTGATGTGCAGCTTCCTGACCCTCTCTGAGCCTCAGTCCCCTCATCTGCAAAAAGGGCATCGAATAAGCTCGAGGTGTGAATTCAATAAAACACACATGTGAAAGGCTTTTAGAACTGTAAAGCACCACAGAACAAATGGTAGCTCCTTATTTTCACCGTTACTCCTTTAACAAATACTTGATCTGTGCCTACTCCGTTCCAGACTTGCCTAGGAACAACACAGAGGATGTGGCAGTGACTAAGACAGGGGCTGCCAGTGGGGACTGTCCTCTGTCCACTGGCTCTGGGGTCTAGGTGAGCCAGAACAGAAGCGTGGGGCTGGCACACATCCACAGGTAGTCCTTCCTGCCAGGACCCTCACACTGTCTTGGGTGTCACTCACACTCTCTCCTCGACCCTGAGTTTCCACCTGGGCCTATCACTTCAGGGAAGGGATTGCTCTTGGGCTACCGAATAGTCATTTAACAAACATTGATTGTATGCCAGTCCCATGATAAGGCTGAAGTTCCAGCCCTCAGGGAACCCACCGTCTGACAGACCAGGAGGCATGTGGGCCCGATCCACAAACAACTCTTGGCACGTCCCTGTTCAACACCCTCCCGTCACCCACCTGCCCTTGTCGTGGGGCCCTATCCACCGCACTCCCCTCACTAGGGTCTTCAAACATACTAAGAACAGTCTCACCCCAAGACCTTTGCACTTGCCATACTCTCTGCCTGGAATGTTCCTCCCCAGGTACCACATGGTTCCCTCTTTCACTTCATTCAAGTCTGTACAAATGTCCCCTTCTCCAAAAGGCTTCCCTGATTACCCTCGAAAGAACAATCCCTGATCTCTCTCCATCCTCCTAGTCTGCTGTGTATTTCTTCAAAGCACTTACTGTGACCTTTCTTTTAGGCAATTTATATTAGTTCACACTTTCATTTGTTCATGTATTATCTATTTCTCCCCAATCAATAACAAGCTGCATGAGGTTAGAGATTTGGTTGTATTCACTGCTCCCTCTCAGTACCTACAACAGAGGTCAACAGATTGATTGATTAATCAATTGATTGATTGAACACAAGTCAATACTTGGGACCTTTGTTCCATGAAAGAAGCCCCGACTGCATCTCCCTGACTCCAAAATGCACTTTTCAAAACATCTGCACATTTTGGAAATGTAGATACATACATTTAAAGCCGGGTTTCTATTCCCCCACAAGCTATTATTCAATCGATGGTGCCTCTCACAATTGATGACGTCTTACAATTGAGGGAATGCACATGGAACCAGAGAGGGCAGGACCCATCTTCCCCAAGGAGACTTGCAAAAAGTCTCCAGGCAGAGAACAGTTCGCAGAGCCCTGAGAAATGAGTGAGCATTTTCTGCAGTGAAGTGGTAGAAAGAGCACTCCAGGCAGGGGAAACAGCATGTGCAAAGGCACAGGGGTCTGGAACAGAGGCTGCTTGTTGCAAGAAGAGCCCCACAGTCTGGAGCAGCTGGAGTGGAAGATGATGGGGGCAGTAACTACAGTGGAATGGGAGACCACTTAGGAAGGGCCTTACTGCTCCTTCAGGTACACAGACTTTATTCTGGGGGCAGATGGAGGTTTTTGAGTCCCTTTCCCTCCTGTCTCAGGTTGACCGCATGTCACACCACACAGAAAAGCATGCTTCTGGATGTAGGAGAAGAGGATAAGTCCTAAATCCAAACATTAAAGCCCAGCATTGATTTTTTCCTCCTTTCTTTCAATTATCCAGGTTGTTTGCTACCAGACCCTGCTTCCATTAGGCTTTCGAAAGCTGAGCCTGTGGGGCATGAAACACCCTCTGGCATCCCCTGGGAAGCCTAAGGAATGGCAGCAGAATCTGATGCTTTGCTCACCCAGGATGGCCTTCCTGCCTCAGGTAGCTTGACTTCCCTTCTGTTCTGGAAAGGATAGGCAGGGGAAAATGAGGCCCACGCTCCCTCCTGATAACACTGGGTATCAGGCACATCGCATTCATGACCTTCTCTCCTTTTGAGGTGGGTAATATTACTATCCCATTCTACAGGTGAGGAAACTGAGGTTTCAATTCTAGCACCTTCAAGTGCCCAATCCATAGTGGGCACTTTATAAACATTTCATGCTCCCATCCACATGAATCGAGCGCCTACTGTGAGCAAAGCTTTCTTTCAGGACCTATACCCAAATGTTCACGCTGATCTCTCTGCATAAGGGTCCCCTGAGCAAACTTCAGCACCTGAAAAACTCCACAGATGCTTCAAGATGCTGCTCAGATGCCATCTCTTCTGCAAGGCTTTGCTTGACCTGCCTAGGCTGTCCTCGGCTTCCCCCCAACTCGGCATGGCATGAGGGTTTCACCTCTCAGTCTTCCCTTTTTCTAGAACAGAGACTGGAACTAGCACACTATCTGGCACACGGTAGGTCTTCAAAGCACATTGGTTAGATGAGTGAGTGAATGACTGAATGAATGAACAACTAACTGATCAACAAAAGATGATACCTTAATGGAGAACAGAGTCAAGAGAGGGGAAATATGCCAAACTGAAACAGGGGCCAGGGAAGGCTAACTTTCCCTCAGTCAAGCTCTAGAGTGCCAGAGCAAGGAGGAAGAGGTTCTGGGCTTCCTCCAGCCAGGGAAGAAGGAAGGGCAAGGGGGGTTTTCATAGGGAGGTAACTTTGAATAGGGCTTTGAGAGGGGTACAAAGGACTTCCATAGGAGGGGAGAGTGGGGGGGGCGGGGGCGCAGCAGCTTGTCCTGGCAGCAGCCATGCCTAGGGAGGCAAGGGGTGGGGGCCTCCTATAACAAATGAAGTCCCACATCCAACAGCCCTTCTCTAAGCACCAGCAGAACAGAAGTCATCTTGGGTGTACAGTTAATTTGTTCTTTTAATGGACCCATCTTGCTGTCAGCGACTAAAATGGGCTTTCTCCATGAGCTGCTGGAGTCCAGGGAGGCAGCTGGTTTCCCAGCCCCTCTGCTGTAACAAGAAGGGAATGAGCAGGCACATGTGTGTCCAGACCTGGGGGCAGTATGGGCTGTCAACTTGCCAGCGCATACTAGCTCAGGGGCAGGTGTACCCCTGCAGACACACACCACAAAACTTAAACACGGGACGTTTTAAACAGAGGCTCAAGTCTAAGATATTTGCTTGTGATCTCAGCGACGTCTGCACACTTAGATGGAAAAGCCTCAGTGAGTCCTAAATTCATAAAAAGGCCAAACTGAAAAGAGCCTTAGAGACCATTGGATCCAAGCCCCTCTTTTGACAAATAAGGGGGGGGGGAGAAGTCTTTCTTGAGGCTACACAGCGTCTTGATGCCCGAGCCAGATCTGGAACCCAGGTCTCCCCATGGCCAGCCTTGGGACCTCCTAAAATGTCAACATCACCAGCAGCTCCAGGAGCCTCAGAGCCAGAGTTCCCAACAGCCCCCATCCCCTAGGGCCTGCCTTCCTGTTCATTTTCCGCTCCAACAACCTGTCTCCTAAACATAAACCTAATTATAGCATCACAGCTCAGTTCACAAGTTATACTCCCTGACATGTGTGCAGCACTTTACAGTTTACAAACTGCTGTACCTCATTAACTCTCAGTCTCAAAGGTAGGCAGAGCTGGTGTTATTTTAATCCCCATTTTCCAGATAAGGAATCCAAGGTCCAGAGACGGTGAGGGATTTGCCCAAGCTCAAAGCTTGAAAAGATAAGGCCAAGATTCAAAGCCAGGCCTCCCAAATCCAAATCCCAGTTCCCTCAAAGCTGCTCTGTGGTTGCTGGCTGCAGAAACCAATGTTCATTCTTCTAAAACTGCATTCAGAAACACAACCATGAAGAAGCACATACACACGCCCATCACCCCGACACATGTGCCTGAACAAACGAGCAAGGCTGGATGTGTCCACTGGCTGACAACCTCCCCCTACTCACGCACTCCCTCCCCATCCCCGCCAAGGCTGGCCCAAATCTGCCGACACTCTGGGCACTTAATAAGCAAAAACACCAAGTCACTCAATCAATAAGCTCAGCTGTCAACAACAAGCAAGGGCTGAGCACTCCTAAGAGCTAATAATGCTTTGAGCTATAAACATGGCCATTAGCTGGGCTCCCGCCCTGCCAAGCAGGCTCTGCCACTATGGGCAGGGGGATCTGCAGCCAGAGGTCAAGGCATTTCACAGCTGGCTGAACTACTAGCCTGCTAGGCCTGGGTGCTTGCTACCATCTCCCTCCCCTAACATCCTTGGGTACCGCTACCTAGTACACAAGAAGAGATGCCAGGCTGAGGAGGCCCCAAGTGGATCCTTCCAGAAAACATGGAAACCCTAAGGGTCACCACCTCCAGGACAGATGTTTGACTTTGAAGCTGGTATTGTGTCCACATCCATACAGTGCCACTCTTGAGAGCTGCCAGTGGATGGTGTTACACACTCAGTCCTCGAGGTGACCCTGTTCAGAGAGGACGCCAGTCTGTCTGCATTTGAATCTAGCTCGGCCATTTACTAGCTGTGGGACCTTGGGCAAGTTACTTAACGTCTCTGTGTTTCAGCTACCTTATCTGTAAAATGTGAATAACAGCCACCTCTCAAGGTGACTCTAAGGCGTGTGAGTGATCATGTGACTTCTGTGCTTAGCAGAGGGGCCCAGCATATAAGCAGTGCTTAAGAAACAACACAGGAGTGAAGTGGTCCACGGAGCCACCTGTATGGGTGAGAGAAGCCAGCATGGTTGAGAAGTGGAAGAAACCTGAGCCAGTGGACTATATCTCCTCCCTCCTGTCTCCCATACCTTGATGCCAAGCACAGGCAGGCAGCAAGCAGAGAGCCTGCCCATCTCCAGTTGCTTCCTCCAGATGATCTCTGACCTTAAGAATTCTGAGCAGCCTGGGAAGGTGAGGAAGGGGAGGGATCCACAGCCCTGGATGGCACAGGAAGAGAGTGGTCTGCCAGGATGCCACCCCTGCATTAAGGTGGACACTGGGGCCCCATTGTGGATCCTAAATCCAGGTGCAAGATGATATTACTGGTTCCTCCTTTTAAGTGAGTCTCAGCCCAGCAGGGAGTTGCAACATCGGAGGGTTGCCCTTAATTAGTTGTTGTTCCAGCACCTAAAATCAGGGGCCATGTACTCCCCCAGCTTCCCAGAGGAAAATAATATGCTTTTTTAGTAAGGAAAATTATTTGAAAGTGGTGTCAAAACAAAAGTCTTTTTTTCTCTCTGAAACCACTTAGCATTTCTGACATTCCAGTGGCTTCTCCTGTCTGTCTGCCTGCCCGTCTTTTTGCCTGCTTGTCTCTGTCTCTCTCCTCTATGTCTCCCTTTATCTATCTCTCTGTGTCTTTGGGTCCTTGTCTGTCTCTCTGTGTTCCTTTGTCTCTGTCTTTTTGTCTCTCTTTTATCTCTCAGAGATAGTCTGTGTGTGTAAGCGCACACATGCATGTGATCGTTTCTCCTACTTCTGAATCTTGTCCTCTAGTTCAGAATGCCTGAAAACTTTTGCCTAAGAGTTACCACAATGTCCCAAGGTTAATAGGGGGAGGTGTCTAACAGGTGTGACTGTTCAAGACCATGGACAGAACCTGGGGGCTGGCCCTACTGGCTCTGAAGGCGGAGGGCCACTCACAGGGTCCAGGATGGGTGTGAGAGGAGAATGGAAAGTAGCTCCTGGGATGGGCCAGGTTAGAACAGGAGGAGGCTGGAGGGCATGGATGGAGGAGAGGGCGAAATGAAGCCAAGAGGGAAGGGCGAGACCTACGAAGGTGAAGCGTGAGTGGAGGGAGTGAGGCTGAGCTTGGCTGCCTGAGTGCACAGTCAGGAGAGCAGAACCTGAATGCCATGAGCATGAAAAGGAGTGGGGTGGGTGTGAGGCAGGGATGAGGGACGTGCACCCCAAGATTAGAGCTGAGTTTGCTTAAGCTTCCTGGGGTTTCCCTCCTTGCCAACTCCTGGGAAGCCAGAGTGAGTCCCAGGGGCAATGGAGGCCGGCCAAGCTAAGCCCCAGGGAGCTGAAGCCCCAGGGAGTACAGAGCTGAGTACTTATATGTGGGGCTGTGTGGAGGAAAGGCAGGGAAGGGAAGCAGGCCATTCCACCAGGCTGGCGGGTAAATATTTAAAGGGCTGTTTCCACGTGTATAAAAACTCAGTGCATCTGCTAGGCAGTGTTTGCAGAGGCTGGGAGGGGAGAGCTGGACCCAGGCCAGCCGGGAAGCCTGTTTAAACCCTCTAACTCACAGCTCTCTCAACCCACACTGCACCGGCCTTCTGGCTCTCAGAGACACTCAGGGCACTCTGCCCACTGGCATGCATGCTAGCACATACCAGCACTCTGCATATGGGGACATAACTACATACACATGCAGCCCATTGGTTCCTGCACAGAGAGATGCACACATGTGTTCACATGCACAGCAGCCAGATACACACTACAGACTCACATCCAGATAATGCAGATAGACAGCATCCTGCAGGCCAGCTCGCTTCTCTCTCTCTCTCTCTCTCTCTCTCTCTCTCTCTCTCTCTCTCACACACACACACACACACACACACACACACACACACGCACGCACACACACACAGCCCATTGGTTCCCACGCAGGGAGATGCACATGTGAACACACACCCACAGCACTCAGATACACACCACAGACTCACATCCAGATAATGCAGATAGATAGCACTGCATGCCAGTGCTTTCTCTTTCTTTCTCTTGCACACACAGCAGTCACACTGTATCACATATACAACCAGACCACATGGCTCACACATCATTACAAATACATCCATGGTGACCCACACATCTTTTATAAGTCACACACGTGGTTTACATGGCATCACACACACAAATTACTTATACTTAAACACCCACAAATTACTTAAACATACAGAGGCCAGGCATTGTGGCTCATGCCTGTAATCCCAGCACTTTGGGAGGTTGAGGTGGGAGAATTGCTTGAGCCTAGGACAAGATTAGCTTAGGCAACAGAGTGAGACTTCATCTCTACAAAAAATACCTGGGCATGGTAGCACATGCCTATAGTCCCAGCTACTTGGAAGGCCGAGGTTGAAGGTCAGGAGGCCAGGAAGTCAAGTCTGCTGTGAGCCAGCTAGCATTGCGCCACCACACTCCAGCCTGAATGACTGAGTGAGACTCTGTCTCAAAAAAAAAGAAACCACACACACAGAGAGACCAACAGTCACAGAGTAAACAACATTACAGGTGAGCCAGCAGATCCACAGAAAATATACAAGATCTCACACAGGAATCAAATACAGCTATGTGCCACATAATGATGCTTCAGTCAAAGATGGACCACATGTGTGACAGTGGTCCCATAAAATTATAGTAGAACTGCATTGCCTGGTAATGTCTAGCCATCACAGCATTGTAGCATAATGTCACAATGCATTACTCATGTGTTTGTGGTGATCCTGGTGTAAACAAACCTACTATACTGCCAGTCGTGTACAAGTATAACACACACAATTATGTCCAGAACATAATACTTGATCATGACAGTGAACGACTATGTTCCTGGCTTACATATTTATGTTCTGTACTTGCCATCATTATTTTAGTGTGTACTCATTTTACTTAATAAAAAAAATCTTTACTGTAAAGCAGTATGCTGTGTTACACAAGCAGCAGCCTCATGCATCTCATGTTTACCGTGTCTCTGATTGCATCATTTTCTCCTGTGCTTGATTTAATCGCCAACTGTTTTGTTTATTATGACCCCTAAGTGCACAAAATACACTGCTAATATCTCCAGGAAGAGGCCATGTTGAGTGACTGACCTGGAAACTAAGTTAAAGGTGATTAAGGACTATGAAGGTAGGAAATTAGTGGTGGTTATTGCCCGCCAGTGAGGCATGTCCCATTCCACCCTGATTACAATCTTGAAGAACAAGAACAAAGTGATGGAAGCTGTTAACGATCTGCTTCAATGAAGACAATGAGACTAACAAAGACTCTAGATGGCCCTATATCAGACGTGGAGACACTTCTAATGATCTGGACTGAAGAGCAAACATGGAAGCACATCCCTCCCAGCACCATGACAGTCACTGCCGAAGCAAAAAGTTTGTTTGTGAAAGAAAAGGCTGGACCCCACTACGATGCTAAAGTTACTGCTAGCTATAGCTCTGTGTGGTTTAAATGGTTCAAGAATCATTATTCATCATGTAATGTGAGAGTAAGTGGTGAGTCTTGGAGTGTTGATGTGAAGGCATTTGAAAAATTTTGAGAAACTGTGGATAAACTGATTGTGGAGGAAAAGTACTTGCCAGAGAAAATCTTCAATATGGATGAAACCTCCCTACTCTAGAAATAGATGTCTGAAAGGACTTTTCGTTCAGAAGGAGTCCAAGTCAATGCCAGGTGTCAAGGCTTTGAAGGACAGGATAACAGTCTTGCAAAGTTGCAGGCTACAGATGGAAGCTCTTTATGCTCTGGCTTAGTAGGAACCCCAGGACCTTTCAAGAGTATCAGTGAACACACACAGTCTGTGGACTATGGAACAAATAAGAAGTCATAGATGACCCGGCTCCTCTTCCATGATGTCCTCCTGACTACGATACCAGTGAAATGGAGAATCACATACCTTTAAAAACTTAGCTTCTTTCACTAGTGATCTTCATCCCAAAATCAGTGTGGTGTTTCTCCCTCCAAACACCATCTCTTTGATCCAACCAATGGATCAAGGTGTTATAGCATCTTTTAAGGCCTAGTTACTACCTACCTGAGGGGGACTTCTGCTAAGGCTTTATTGCTGCAACTGAGGAAGACACTAAGAACAACTTTGACTATATCAAGAACCTTGCTTGGGCTTGGGGTGATGTCACCAAGAAGTGTGTGAATGGCATCTGGAGATCAAGAGGTTCATCTATGACTTCAAAGGATTTGCCAAGATTGAGGAAGTTGCAACTTCAACAGGACTGTGGTTGAGATGGCAAACAAGTTCCACCTGGGTGCAGACAAAGATGACACTGAGGTGGTTCCTGAGGACTTGACTAATGAGAAGTTATTAGATCCTGGAACAAGATCACATAGCTGAAGAAGAGGCAAGAGCAAAGGAAACCGCGAGAGAAGAGAAAAAAAGGAGACTCCCCAAGAAAATTCACAGTGAAGGGTTGAGCAGAAACCTTTGCAGAACTCAGCAAGCTCCTTTAAAAGTCTACAAATATGGACCCCCAACACCAAAAGGTTTTTATTATTAGAGAGGAATGTTCATAGTGCATTATCTGCTTACAAGCACATCTATGATTTAAAAAAAAAAAAAGCAAATCACCACAGACATTATTTCTGAAATGAGTGACACTTCCTTAAGAAGAGCCTCAGGCAGGCCCTTTAGGAGGTATCCAGAAGAAGGTGTTGATATCATATGAGATGGCAGCTCCACGCATGTTATTGCCCCAGAAGACCTTCCAGTGGGACAGGATGTGAATGTGGAACACAGTGCCATTTATGATCTGGCCTATGTAGGCCTAGGCTAATATGTGCTTGTGTTTTCATTTTTAACAAAAAGAGTTTAAAAGTAAAAAAAAAAAAAAAGAAATTAAAAATTGGAAAAATATAAAAACACTCATGAAATAAGGATAGAAAGAAAGAAAATCTTTTGTACAACTGTACAATATGTTTGTATTTTAAGCAAAGTGCTATTACAAAAGCACCAAAAGTTGAAAAAATTAGGAGGTTTATAAAGTAAAAGAGTTATAGTAAGCTAATGTTAATTTATTAGTGAAGGAAGAAAACATTTGTATAAATCTAGGGTAGCCTAAGTGCACAGTGCTTACAAAGTCTGCAGTCATGTTCAGTAATGTCCTGGGTCTTCACATTCACTCACCACTCACTCGCTGATTCACCCAGCAACCTCCAGTCCTGCAAACTCCATTCAATTCAGGGTAAGTGCCCTATACAGGCATACCTTTTTGCAATCTCTTATAATGTATTTTTACTGCTCCTTTTTTCTATGTCTGAATATGTTTAAATACACAAATCCTTACCATTGTGTTATAGTTGCAGTCACAGGCTGTTCAGGTTTACAGCCTAGGAGCAATAAGCTGTAGCATAAGCCTAGGTATGCAGTAGGTTCTACCATCTAGGTTTGTGTAAGTACACTCCATGATGTGCACACAACAATGAACGTCTAATGAGGCATTTCTCAGAATGCATCCCTCTTGTTAAGCGACACATGACTGTAAATACTTTAAACAGCATGTCACATGCATACATGCATGCACAAAAGCACTTAATTCTCTTGGACTCACATAGCTGGCACATCGTCATAAACAGCTTATTCATCAAAGGCCCCAGATGCATCTTGCAGCATCGCACGCCACCTTGCACATGTAACTCACCACCATCTGGAAGGCTTCAGACATCAAGCATACAGTTTATAGGGCAGTGGTTTAGAAACTCACTCTGGAGTCAGATGGCCTGGGTTAGAATTCCAGTTCTACTATTTACAAGCTGATTTTGGAGGGGCTTATAAGAAGTAAATACGATAATGAACTTAGAATGGTAACAAGCACACAACAGGTACTCAATTATCTCTATATATAATTATCCCACAGTTTACAAATATTTACTGTTCACATTTCACAGGCAAGGAAATTGAGGCCCAGACAGTACAAGCAACTTGTCCAGAGTCATAAGACTAATGTTAAAGATGGTAATGGGGGAATAATGATTGTGGTAACAGTGATGATGGTGATGATGATGGTGGTGATAGATAACAGCAGATGTTTATTTAGCACTCACAAGAGCCTAGCACTGCTCTAAATGCTTTCATATATATTATTTCATTTAATCCCGTTAACAATCATATGAGATAGATACCCTACAGTTGAGGAAACTGAGGCACCTAAATGTTAAGTCACTTGCCACAAAGGGGGTAAGGGCGAAACAGAGGGTTGTCTCCAGTATCATTGCAGAATCACATGGGCACAGCACTGCCCCCTTGGTCCCCCTTTCCTCCAAAAAACTCCACATGAATTCCAGGACCCTTGAGTGATATAGAGGTTTCCAGCTGTACTCTTACCCTACTGCAGGTTCCTTTCTCACTGACTCTGTCAAGACCTCTTCTCTAGTTTGTATCCTTTTCTAAGAAGCCAGGCCTTATCCTTAGTTCAAGGTGTGAGGAACCCAAAAGAACTAGAACCAAGACCTGGATTCCAAGAGCCACGTGACTCTAGCCAAGCTCATTAACTCATCTGGCTCCCATGCTGTCCATCTGTGAAATGGGAATGATCGTGTCTCCCTTGGAGGGATTGTTTCTGGGACTAGGCATCTCCATGAGCATGAATGGTCTTTGTGAACTATGAAACTATCTACAGATATTGACAGCATCATTCTGGGACTGGGAAGCTCATAGACACCTTGGCCCTCCATTTCTGAGTTCAGAGCAGCACCAGGATCTATCTGGATTTGTTGAGAATGTCCACAAACCCTGGGGTGCTCTGAAGAAAGTCTCATGGAAGTATGGTCCCAGAGTTAGCAGGAGCAGATCCTTGGAAGCAAACTGGTCTAAATGACTCTTTCTAGCAATAAGGAAAAGTTGTGTATCAATCAGGATAGGTTATGTTACACTGCAGTAACAAATGACCCCTGAATGATAGTGGCAGAAAAACACCTTGTTTCTTGCTCATATTGTATTTCCATCACTGGTCAGCAGGTCATACCGAGCCCCAGACTGATGAAGCAGATGACATCTTGTGTGTTGCCATTCATTCTACCAGAAGGAGAAGGAAGCTCTGGAGGTTCTCACTTCAACAGTTAGAACTTGGCCTGTAAGTGACAGGTACCAATTCTACTCACAAAGTGAAGAGCAAGAACTAACACAGAATCCCACTCAAGGGGACCAGATAGAACAATCCTACGATATAGATCTGGACAGGTGGGGACAGCTGGAAATAACCAGATAGCAGTATTAATCATGACCACAGGGAAGGAAGAGGCAGCAGTTCTGACCCAACACCTGGTGAGCACTGTGCCCTGCAACCAGAAGTGCTGTGGTGAATTGGCCTGCTGTGACAAGTGTCCCCGGTCCTGTGAAATACTCCCTCCCAGGGCGACATGCTAGGGAGGATGTCAGACTGGGGAGGCCTAGAGGTCTGGATTTGGAATTTGGCTTTGCAACAGTGCTGTTTAACTGTGGGATGGTTATATTCTCTCTGAGTCTCCGTTTCCTCATCTGTAAAAAAGAATAAGGAGAGAGCACCTCTATCGTGCCTGCCACCATGCCTGGAACACAGAGGAGACTCCATAAGGTAGCCATTGCTCTCCAAGGGCTGCATCCTTCACTCTGGCCCCAACCTCTGATCCTGGCCTGGCCCACCTCCTCAGTTTGTTCCACCCTGGTCTGCCTCTAGCTGTCATCGGATTCCTGCAGTCCTGTCATGCCCTGCAGGGCTGGCACAACCCTTGCTGGTGGGCCCCACCCCTGTGTAAGGAGAGAGAAATGCTGCCTACCTGGGAGAGGGGTGAGCTGAAGAAATCTCAGTGGCTCATCTGCATGCTCATTCATGGGAAAAGAATCACTCGTGGAAACCTGGGGACAGGAGGTGAGAAAGAGATGCTCCAAGTAGCACAGAGCCCCTCAGCCGGGGCACCTCCTTCCCCCCAGCTATGGCTGCCTCTGGCTCCAGGTGACTGGTGGGTGGAAAAGGGAGAGGAACTTGTCCTTCTCAAACCCATCCTTTCTCAGCCTTCTTATCTACTCTCTCGATTCTTTCTCCCAAGCACGTGTTTATACGTTTACACCCTCATAGATCCAATTACCACCCATAACGTGTGCAGCTCCCACACTTCTCTCCCAAGCTCCAGACTTGTATGTTCAAGTCCAAGGGCACCCAAGTTCAGCCTGTGCAAACATAACTCTCCCTCTCTCCCAGCCTACCCCAAATGTCCTTCCTCCCACATCTCCTTTGGCAATGCATGAACATCTGAAGACATCCATTTGTTTGACATAACTTTAATGCCCCCTCACAGCAGGCCCTGTGAGAGGAGCTGGGGATACTGGGATAAAAGACGTGGTCTCAGTCCTTGGTCAGGTCTCAGGTCTTAGTTTAAATAAGAAGATAGGCAGGAGTCAAGCACTATGGGGCAACTTCAGGGATATACGGGAGCAAAAGAGGGGTGATCCACTTTGTGGGTGAGGTGAGGGGGATCAGGAAAACCTCCCAGAGGAGGCGACTTTAAGGATGAGTGGGAACAGGGGAGGGGAGGCACTCCAGGAAAGAGAACAGTAAGTGTGGAACAGCTGTCAGCATGGTACATTAGAGAGCACAGCCCTCTACAGCTAAACTGGAGGGAAGGAGTGAGTTGGGGGAAACTAGGTGCAAAGGAAGCAGGGATAGGTGGTTTGGTGTCACTTGACTGAGTCCTGAGAATCGATTCCCTCTTCTAATGAGGTGCTTTGGCAGGACAAGTGTGAAAAAGGTTGTCTTATCAGGGAGTGAGAGATCTCTGGGGAACCCCCAGCAGAATGCAGGTTCAACCAAACCTCCAGAAATAGGAGGCCCTCCCCTTTGCTTTATGGCTCCTGCTTCCTCTTAGCTGGTGCTGGCCATGACCCCTTAAGGCCCTGACTCTTCCTCCTTTCCCTGGACTCTTTCCCAAACTCTAGTCCTTCTGGAGCCTTGGGTTGCCTACCCTTGAGTTAAGTCCACCCCAGATCTAGCCAGCTGAGCCCCTGGGAGGCCTGTGGCTGCCCCTTCTGTAGTGGATATGTACAGGTTACATTGGTAGGGCAAGCGGGGGAGGTAGTTTGAGTAGCCTGGTCACCTCCAAGTCTAGTGCGGCACAGGGCCTTCGAGGAAGCACTTAGACTTTATTCTAAGGCCAATGGGAAGCCATAGATGGATTCTCAAGAGGAAAGTGAAAAGGCTAGATTTGTGAACTGAACAGATGATGGGAAGATGTGATAAGTGCTTGGCAGTGTGGGTCAAAATATTCAGGGGGGAGGTGGCCCTGACCTTTCTGCCCATAAATCAGAGACTCTAGGGCACAGAGTTCATTTCTGGGGGCCAGACACTAAAGAAAGTCCACTTCCCAGACTTGCAAGAGGAAGGGCTCACCCATTCCCACCTCTTCAGTAGACAAGGAGTGTCTGAGGTCATTGAGTGAGTGCCCAAGCTGAGCTGGAACCCAGTCTCTAATCCAGTATTGCAGATCCTCTGTGGCTGAGAGCTGGCAAGAGACCCTCATCAGAGTGGAGAAGCCATTGCCAACTCTGCAAAAAGTGGGGAGCCACCACCACAATTCTCTTATGAATGCAGCCAAAACCTGTAATGCCACTTCCTCCACATTCTATTTTTCTGGACTTTCTATGTCAAGGCCAGAGGCAATCAAATCCACAACCTTGCTGCTGCAAGGACCAGGTGGTAGGGGGTAGAAGTCCATTAGAGGAGGTCCTAACATCCTACTTAGTGTGTGCACAAAGGCAAACTGAAGTCCCCAGTTCAAACGCAGCCACACATGCACATGGGAGCTATCCATTCAGCCCAAGCTCTTCAGAGAGAATTTGAGGCCACACTGGCTGCCCATGTTTAGCCAGTTCTCCCTAGAGAGCGCCAGGTGGGGTCCCAAGTGGAGACCACCACACAGAGCAATTATCCCTTGTCCTGCTCAAAGACTTTATTCTCTCCTCTGGGCTTTTTGCCTCTTGACTCTCCTATCCAACATGTACTCTGCCTCTTTGCTGCTTTCTGTCTGTATTTCTCTCTGTATCTTCCTGGATCTTAATGAGTCTTTTGGCTAGGTCTTCTAGGTCTCTCTGGGCCTCTGCCTTAGTCTATGTGTCTCTATCTCTGTGTCTCAGTCTTTTTTCTATCTCCTTCTGTTTCTATGACTTTTTCTGTGGTACCATCAGATAGAAGGGCCTTTAGACCACATCAAGCCCAAACCTTCACTTGTGGTAGTGAGGAACTTAGAGCCCAATAAGGAGAAAGGACTTGTTCATGAGCACACATCTAGTTTTGTACTACAATGGCTAAAGCCTCGCTTGTTTGAGTAAAGCTAGAGTCTTCCTTGTCAGTGTATGCTAATGCCAAGTAGAAGGAGGAGGAGCAGGATAAAGAAGGCAATGGAGATTCTCCAGTAGCTAGGTGTAGTAGGAAGAGCTTTGGACCAGTAGATAGGAATGCAGTTCTAGAAATAGTTCACGAGCATGTTGTTTAACCTTGGGCATGCCACTTATCATCTCTGGCCTCAGTTTCCTCTGCTGTGAGATGGAAATAACTAGAGTAGCCCTGACTACTTCAAAAACCTCTGATCAATTTCTTATTAGAGGAAGGATGAGGATGTGCTTTGGAGCAAATTGCAAAGCATCAAGCAAAAATAGACAGCAGGACAAGGATGATGACGGATACCTCATAATGAGATGATGGTAGTGATGGTGATGGTGGTGATGATGATGATGGTGGTGGTGAGGATGACGATCACGATGATGGTAGTAATAAGAATGATCATGGTGGTGATGAGAGGACTGCTGAGGATGATGGTAGCGATGAGAGTTGGATGATGTTGATGATGGTGTTCTCGGTAATGATGGTGACGCTGGTGATGATGGTTATGAGAATGATGATGATGGTGGCAATGTCAGTGATGATGATGGTGATGAGAGTGGTGATGATGACACGGTGATGATGGTGGGGATGATGGTGATGAGATCATGATGGTGGTGATGTTGGTAGTGACGGTGGTGGTGATGGTGACGGTGGTGGTGATGGCGACGGTGGTAGTGAGAGTTGTAATGGGGATGATTACGGTGATGAAGGTGAGGGAGTGAAGGTGGTGATGACGGTGATGGTGGTCATGATGGTGGTCATGATGGTGATGAAGGTGACCATGATGACGATGGTAGTGATGGTGATGATCATGGTGATGTTGGTAGAGGTGATGGTAATGATGGTGATGATGGTGATGGGGTGATGATGATAGGGATGGTGGTAGTGAGAGTTGTGATGGTGGTGATGGTGGTGATGATGGTGGTGGTGATGATGGTGACAATGGTGGTGATGATGGTGATAATGGTGACAATGGTGATGGTGGGAATGAGAGTGGAGATGAGGGTAATAACAGTAATAATGTTGATCATTTTCACAATAACAAGATGCAGTGCCTTGGGTCCAGCCTTTTGAGACTGAGATGTAAAGCAGTGAGGCAGTGAGTATGCTTTGGAGATAGCAGCACCCCCTCCTCCTCACACCCACAAACTTCTTTCCAACCCAGGTGTCCAATCACACCTTCTCCTTCAAGTCACCCCAAAACTTGGATCTAGGCTCCAGACCCCTCAGCCTTCCCATCTCCTCCAGCCCCTCCCCTGCAGGTGTCACTCCATGCTGAGACTATGTGTGTATATCACCTTCCTCTTTGCAGCCCCAGCTCCCCTCCCCTGGCCACCTCCCCAGCCTGTTCTTTCCCTCGACTCACTCCTACACCCAGGCAAGGAGAGCTCACCACAGCTATTTATACTCAGAACACCTTGTGCTCCCTGCCTCGGCTTCTTTTCACTCAGCACCACCCTGCAGTCAGCTTTCTAAGACGGGAAGCAGGATGGACAGAGCCCATCTGCTGCCCACACCCATCTCTTCCTTGACTCCTGCAGCGGGGGGCCACTGGGGTGTGAGAGGCTTGTTCATGGAGTGGCACCAAGCTCAGCTCCCAGCCTTAGTTTCCTCCACATAGGAGTGCCCCCTTAGTCTCTGGAGACTGAGTTTCCTGCTATGTGTAGATGGAGAGTCGGTGGTCTCTAAACTCTGCTGCCACCTAGTCAGTCCTCAGCAGGATGGGCAGTGTCCTCTCTGTGTCATGGGACAAGCAGTTCCTTCCCACAGCCCTCTCCTTAGTACAGGAAGGAGAACAGGACCAATCAGGGCTCTGAAGGGATTAAGAGCAGGAGGGAAATAGAGTTGTCAGGTTGAAGTTTGGAACTCCAATATCCTCCTCTTAATAATGCCTCCTATGTGTTGTGCCTCAGTTTCTCTTTTGTAGGATGCCTAGCCTCTGACAGATGCAGAAGCCTGCTGATCATCCTCACCGCAGAAGGGGCAGGGGCTGGCAGCCTCCTACTGCCCAGCCGTCCTCACGGTCACTCCAAGACTCCCCCGCGCCTGCTCCCCCTGCCACAGTTGCATCTTTAACAAGCACCACTCAGGAATCCATCTCTCCCAGCAGAGCCAGGCCCCGGCCCCTGACATTCCAATTAAACACTTCCCTCTGACCTTGGTTGCATCATCTCAACTTGAAATAACGTCATCTATCTTCCCTGGACAGACAGAGCCTATGGGCCAGGTGGGGGCGGGGGGACAAGCAGCCACCTGTCCCCAGAGCCGCCTCATCACCACAGGGACACATTTCAATCAAGAGCAACTGCGGCAGTGGCACTCTCAGGAAGAAAAGCCATCAGCCTTCCCAGGGACAAGCATTCATCTCTGCAGGAGGAAAAGCAGTCTTGGTCCCCACCAAGGGAGCCCCAGGTTCATCCCACTGCCCTTCCCATTAGTGGGCTGTCAGCAATGGGCCGGAAGCACTGGAATCCCAGGTGGCAAGAGGGGGAAGGAAAACCAAGGGCAGAGCTGACAGGCCCCGGTGAGAGGCAAGGGCAGCCCCCGGAGGAGTGCCCTTGCCTGTTTGTCCCTTGACACAGCGCCCAGGCCTCCCTTGAGGCAGCCCACACTCTGAGAGGGGAGACTAGGCCTGGCGCTAGGGTTGCTTCCAGACTAAAGGGAGACAGCCTTGTCTGGGGAAAGTCCCGAAATGAGTGGGGAGTTCTGCCCTCGGGACCCCCCACTTTCTCCTGGGGAGACACAGTCCTGCCTCATGGAGAGCCCACTTTGGGAGACGCAAGGAAAGACACGGCTCCTCCCTGACCACAGAGAACACGGTCCCTGCCTCGGGGTGCTCCACCTGAAAGGGAAACATGGCCTCTGCCCCATCAGGAGCATCCCCCTTGTGCCCCACCATGGAGGACCTGGGGAAGCTGAGCCCCTTAACACAGGGCTTCGGTGAAAGACGTTTGTGGTCTTTGGCATCAGGCAGGTCTGACCTACGTTCCAATTTCAACTCTATGCCTTCCTTCCTGTGTGTGTCCTGGAACCAGCGACTCCACCTCTCTGAAAAATGTACATGGAAAAGGGGGCCCACCTTGAGGAGAAAGGGAGGCCATGTACCTGAAGCCTTGGGCTGGACATCTGGCACACAGGGACCCTCAGTGGAGGGCTGAAGACTCTGGTGAGTCCAATCCACAGGACAGGGAAAGGAGCAGCCCAGGTCCCGTGGGGTAGTAACCAGGTCAGTACTAGGGACCAGGAGTGAGACCACAACCTGCTGCACCCCTCCTTGAGCCGCCAGGAAATGACACAGGGGTTGCATGCCCAGGGAGCTCACTGAACATGACCTGGGGGGCCTGGATTGTGGAGCGAGGGGTGGCACTCATCCTCAGAGGAACTCCAGATTCAAAAACTGGAATCTGTTATCCCAGAAGCAACAGAAGAGCCTTGAACGCCCCCACCTCTGAAGAACTGCTTCTGAGCTGGCACCATTTCCTTTCGGGTTATTTTTAGTTTGTTTTTGCCAGTAATGATTCTTTTGGGTGGATTTCAGGGTTGTAGCTGTGTGCTCTCTGGGAGACGGGAGCGGTATCCATACAAAAAAAGAGGGTTGTTATTCATAGTAATTCGAGTGGATTTGTAAAGTTATTATTAAACATTTGTCACCACAAAAGTCACTTTGATTTGGCTTTCTTTGGAGCTGTTCTCTCTGCCCAATTTTGCTTCCTTGTCTTACAGGGGAGGCCCAGAGTATTTAGGAGGCCTACTCAGAACACACAGGAAGAAACAGAGATGATTCTTTGCAGGAAGAGAAGACAAACCCTTTGAGGCTTGCATCTCGGAGGAAGAGCATGATGTGGGTAATAATGATTGCAAACATGCACTGAGCACTCACCATGAGACAGTCACTGCTCCAGAGTGCTTTGCAACACTATCAGGCAGACACTACCAATATCCCCATCTTACAGATAAGGAACTGGGCACAGAGAAGTTAAGTAAATTGTCCAAGGTTGCACAGCTAGTAGACAGCAGATTTGGGATTTGAACTCAGGCAGTCTGGCTCTAGGACTTGGGTTCAGAACCACCTATTATCGGTCCTTGATAACCGTCTGAGAGGTTCTGAGAGACAGATGGTGAGATAGAAACAAAGACACGCCCCCGAGAGACCAGGGTTAATCTCTGCTCTATTCTGTAAGCCTAGAACACTGCTTCTCCTGGACTTAGAAGGGAAGGGGGTCAGCACGAGAAGAAAGCACTCTGCAGATGCCAGACTCCCCAGGAGTGTCCCCTGATGATGGGTCTTAAGGTGGACGTGAGAAGCCCCAGGAAGATGATCCTCAGACGGCATTTAATAATCAGATGTGCTCTGAGTAGGTGAGTTGAGAGAGCTGACAAACTTGGAATCGAATCCTAGCTCTGTCACTTTCTAGCTCTGGAATCTTGAATGAGTGACTTTCCTCTCTGAGCCTCAGCTTCCTCCTCTTTAAATGGAGAGAATATTTATAAACCACTCAAGATTCAAAGAGGTCATGAATAGAAAGCACCTGAGACTATACAGGACAGAGTCAGACTGTTGCCTCTTTTGCCATTCATTCATTCATTCATTCATTATACTATATTGAAATTTTCTCCATTTGTGGAACTCCAATGTTGTGGAAGATTTAATGAAGAACAAAATATAATCTGTGTCCTTAATGATTTTATAAGGGAATGGGGATGGGGCTAAAACAGATCTGGTGAATTTTTTTTCTTTTTTTTTTTTTTGAGTTGGAGTCTCACTCTGTCGCCCAGGCTGGAGTGCAGTGGCCATTCCCGGCAACCGCAGCCTCGACCTGCTGGGCTCTGGTGATCCTTCCACATCAGCCTTCCAAGTAGCTGGAACTACAGGCGCCCGCTACCGCGCCCGGCTAATTTTTGAATTATTGTAGAGATGAGGTCTCGCCAAGTTGCCCAGACGGGTCTTGAGCCCATGGGCTCAGACAATCCACTCACCTCAGCCTCCCAAAGGCGCGGGATTACAGGCTGTGCCACCGAGCCCGGCGTGGTGAATTCTAACTAAGAGGCATTGATGGATTCCAGCTGGGGCAGTTGAATCAGGCTTCACAGAAAAGCCTCCAGGAAGAGAGGGGGAAAGAGGAACAGGTATTCCAGTAGGGAACAGCATGCAAATGGGCACCGAGACAGAGCAAGGCACAGCTCAGCCAGATGGGGAGAGTGGCTGAGAGCAGGGCGGGAGCCTGGAAAAGTATGTGTTAAATCCTAAATGCAAATCTGGGAGATTTGGGATTAATCCTGTGGGCTGTAGGAAGCCACAGATAACTTTGTGTGTGGGTGTGTGTGTGTGTGTGTGTGTGTGTGTGTGTGTGTGTGTGTGTGTGTTTCTTTAGAGATGGAGAGATGGGATCGCCCTATATAAAATGCTCAAGCTGGTCTCAAACTTCCTGACCTCAAACGATCCTCCCACCTCAGCCTCATAAAGTACTTGAATTACAGGCACGAGCCACCATACCTGGGGAATAGATTTTTTTTTTAAAAAGAGGAAAACATAAGAAGCCAAGAAATGGGCTTATGAGGTGAGGTGGACACCAGAAACAGGATTCCCATCTTAAGGGAAAAGGAAGGAGAACTTGGGTTTGATCCCAACTCCAAAATGAGCTCCCTGTGTGAACTCAGCCAAGGTGCCCACTGTTCTGGGGCTCACGATCCCCTCCCCCACTGTAAGATGACTCAGAAGGCCTTTAATGGCCCATCTGGCTGTGCTAGTCTATGGTGTGAGGGGTTCTCTTTTAAGAGCAGCCCTAGCTCCCTCCCTCCCCTCCCAGCTGCCCAGACTGACACCCCCATCCAATGCAGGGATCCCAGGCCCTGCCAACCTCTGGAGCCCGGCTGAGCTGGCTCAACAACTCTGCGGGGTCGCAGAAGTGGGGATCCTGGCTCTTCCTCTCCCACCTGCCCCTGGCAGCCAAGTTGGCTAACGAAAGAAAAGTCGAGGAAGTCTTAGTCACGCCAGAGTTCACTGCTATGGCAGAGTGTGCCTGTCCGCGCTCTGTATCTCTCTCTCTGGCTCTTGCTGGCTCTTTCTCTGGCTCACATCGGCCTGTGCTTTGCTCTGGAATTAAGTGAAGCTGTATGGGGGAGGGGAGAAAGAGAGGGGAGGAGCAGAGTGCAGCCTGCATGGCCCAAGGCCAAATCCTCCCTTGGCTGCGTGCCCAGGGGTGGTCCCAGCTTACCACCCACGTGGGCCAAGGGGAGGAAGGGAAAGGGAACAGCCAGAGTCAGGTCTGGCCATGTGATGGAGATGGGGCAGGGGGTGTGTGCTGCCTGCAGGGAAGCTGCAGGTGGAGATTCTGGAGAAAAGATAGTTCAGAGTGCAACTCCTGCAGCAGAGAGTTGGGGTGTGGGGGGGGCTGGAGGCTGTGCACATGCATGCGCTGGAGGTGCTTGCTATGCATCCCAGGGTCTTCAGCCCTGTACTGTGAAGTGTGACTGAACCTAGGAGCCCTGAGAGTACATGTCGTCACAGACACACAGGGGCAGTATGCCTGCCTGCTTCTGCCTCTCCGGTCTCTTGCCCAGTCCCACTCCAGCAAAGAAATGCTCCCAGTTTTCTCATCACGTTCTGTCCACCCTGGCTCCGGGTTACACAAGATGCTCCCTCTTCCCGCAGCAGCCACCCCTCCTCTCCCTCTTCTCTCCAGTCCCCTGGCCCACACCAACTTGTCCTTCTCTCAGTGCAGCTCAGTAGTCACCTCCTCCAGGAAACCTTCCCATATTCTGCAACAGCCATGACCTCACTCCAGTTCCAGGGCCCCCCTGTGCTTCCCTCCATGGCAGCACTCACTGTCAACACATTATAATCCGTGTGTTTGCCTGCTTATGTCTCTCCACATAATGGGAATTTCCTTGAGGGCAGAGGCCAGCTTACTCATCTCAGGTAGCTCCAGACACATAGTAGGTGATTAATAATTCACTTATTCGGTAGCCATTAACTGAATACACAACAGGGGTCAATACAAACAGCGCCTTCCTTTCTGGTCTCCCCTCTCTAGGAGACAGGCAGATCAACAGTCTGATGGGAGCTTAGTTGCAGGAGACACGGGGCCTTATAGGTGCACAGAATAGGGATAGGGGCACAGACAGTGTTGGGGAAGGCTGCAGAAAAGAAATATCCAAGATGAGACTGACCTAAAGAATGAGTATACAAATACACAAACACAACCAATACAACTGGAATCCATGGTCTGGGCTAAACCAGCATCCACACTGAGTCAGGATTGAACCCCTGAAATAATGACCCAGGGAGCCCCGTCCCCTGCAGGAAACAGAAGATAGGTTCCCACACCCAAGGCAAGAGCTAATGGTGAAACCTTGGGGGAGGGACACACTGTAGGGCAGGGAGTCAGGCCCATCTTTACATGAGGTTATACTCCTGTCTGTATCAGTAACTGGCTGTGTGACTTTGGGCCGTCACTAGCTCTCTCTGGGCCTTGGATTTCTTATCTATAAAACTAGGAAAGGGGTAGATTCTGATCCATAATCCTCAACCGAGGACATGACCCCATCCAAGGGGATTTGCTATGTCATGATGACTGGGTACTTAAAGTGCACAAGAGAAATTGAGCCAAGGGCAGTGTGGTCAGGACTTGAACCCTGCCTGATTCCAAAGCTGCTGTTTGTTCTTTTTTCCCCCATGATTTCACAGTGCCTCTGGGCAAACTTCACAAAGAGTACTGAGTTGACATGTAAAGATGACATGTGAAAATGGATGGGGATTTTAATTGGTGGAGAAGGGCATAAAGGAAGCTGGGTACAGCAGGAACAAGGATGTGGACTAAAGAATAAGCTTGACATAAAGAGGAGCACCTTTACGGCAGGGGGACCAGCCTGGCCTGGCTGGGGCAGAGGAGTCACAAGAGGGCACAGTTAGTGGTGGGAATCGGGGAAGAGTCAGCTCTCAGGTCCCAGCCCAGGCCCCACCAGTCAGGGTGTGGCTGGCATGGCAGAGAGGAACCCCAGCCTCAGCAGGGAGTAGAACCCATGAGGGGCTGGAACAACGAGAGAAGGATCTGGTGACCTGGGCAGTGGACTCCCGGGTTCTAGAAGGTCGAGGATTGAGGTGCCAGGCTGGGCCCTTATGTGAATGCAGATCCAAGAGCCATGTATCAGGACTAGGTAAAGTCAAAGGCCCAGTTGCTGAAATCAGTGAATATAGATACAGAATCCCAACAGTCTGCTTTTTTGAGTGCACGCGCATGCAGGCATACACACACACACACACACACACACACACACACACAGCACTGCTCTGGGCACTGGGGACACATTATTGGTAAACAATTCACATAGGATCTTGGCCCTTGGGGAGCTTACATCCTATGGGAGGAGACAGATAAACAGACAAATCATAAAATAAAATGCCAGCTGCTATGAAGCCAATTAAAACAGTGTAAGAGGACAGAGCAATGGAGGGAGAATAAGAATTGTGTTATTTTGCATCAGCTCATCAGGGAGGGTATCTCTGAGGAAACGGCAGTTGAGCAGTAAGTAAAGGAATGATGTAAAGGAGCAAGACATAAAGGGGCTTAGGGGAAAAGCATTCCAGGTGGAGGGGACAGTAAGTACAAAAGCCCTGAGGCAGGAACCTGCTTGACATGCGAGTGAAGGTAGGACTTGGTGGCTTATTGTAATAAAATAGAAAGGGGAAAGTGGTTAAAAAAAAGAAAAAGAGAAAATTTGGAAAGACAAATTGAGGTCAAATTACACAGAGCTAGTAGACTACAGTGAGCAGTTTGGTATTAGTGATAGTAACAGTCAACATTTACAGGGCATCAATTGTGGTCAGCACCACTGGACAATGATCATACATTTACTAGTATTTTTAAAGTGACCAGGAGAGTTGGCACGATTTTGTCCATTTAACAGATGAAGAAACTGAGGCTTAGAGAGGTGAAGTGGTTTAAAACAGGCCACAGAATAGGTGATGGGGTGAGAAGGTTAGCTAGGTTGTATGTCCCAGTTTGCCCTGAATGGTCCACTCAGATGGCTCTGTCCTGCAGGACCTGGTGGTAAGAGTCAGCTCTCAGGTCCCAGTCCAAGCCCACCAGTGAGGGTGGGACAGGTATGGCACGGGAAGGAGCCCCAGCCTCAGCAGGGAATAAGAGTAAGAGTTGGGACAACCAAGAGGAGAATTGGGACACTCTAGGCTGCTGTTCCAAGGTAATTATTAATAGCAGCTTTCTTTACTCTAAAAAATATCTCTGTTTGGATGATGCATTATATAGTCACTGTGATGAGCTAAACTATGTCCCTTCAAAATCCATATGTTGAAGTCCCACCCCTAAATTGCTCAGAATGCAACCACATTTGGAGAGCAGGTCTTTAAAGAGGCAATTAAATTGAAATGAGGATGTTATCATAGGGCTCTAATCCAATGTGACTAGTGTCCTCATAAGAAGAGGAAGAGACACCAGGGACCCGTGAGCACAGGGAAATGACCAAGTGAAGACACGGCACAAAGGCATCCACCTGCCAGCCAAGGAAAGAGGCCTCCGGGGAATCGGCCCTGCCAGCACCCTGAGCTTGGACTCCAGCCTCCAGAACTGTGAGTAATAATTGCTGTTGTTTAAGTCAATCTGTCTGTGGTATTTTGTTGCAGCGGCCTGAGTAAACTAATACAGTTACCTTGCTTGTAGAACTGGAACCCAAGTCTCTGCCTGGGAAAGCCACGTGCTGGTGACTGTTCCATACTGCCCTTCTCCTGCCCTGTGGATCACTGTTGGTCCTGGTATCCGAGTGGGGAGCTCAGCCTGCAGGGGAAGGCAAAGTGGTCCAGTGGCAGGGCAGAGGCAGGGTGATTGCTACAATAGCCACATGTGTGCATTATTGTATGTTACATGGGGTGTGGATCTAATAGCACGTAGGTGTGAGTCTGGGTACTGGGCCACTCAGGATGGTGCTGCAGAGAAAATACTACCCTCGAGTCAGAGGTGCCTGTGCTCCCAGAGACCCTGTGCTAGCCTCCGTCACACCACTGCCCTCCCTGGTTGAATGGCCTGCATATGCCTAGTGCCCCACTGCCCATAAGCATGTCCAGCCAGAGATAGTAGCTTTGCCACCTATGCAATCCTGGGCTCTTACACACTGCAGTAAAAGTGGTTAAGTGGGTTACACACCTGAGCTTTGGAATCACATACATATGGTTTTCAGTGTTGCTCTGCTACCTTCCAGCTGTGTGATCCTAGGCGAGAAGCATACCTTCTCTGAGTCTCAGTGTTCACATCTGGAAAATGACAATAATAATAGTGTCTACCTAACAAGGCTGTATGAGGATGCAACACATTCTCATACAGCCTTGAGGACATGCAAAATGCCCAGCACAGTGACTGACATATTCAAGGCACTTACTCATTGATGTTAGTCACTAGCATTACTAGGTGCTCAGCATGAGTTTGTGAAAGCTCTTGAACTTCTGCCATCTGAGCCCTGTCTGTCTTGTCCAACCTATGCATTCTAGTACCTAGCACAATGCTTCACAGATAATGAGAATGCAAACAATTCAAAGTATTTAATAAAATGATTGAATTAGCAGGCCTCTGCTTCTGCAGCTGTAAAATGAGAGGGCTAGCTTAGGAAATCTCTAAGCCTCGCTTCAGCAAAAACAAACTAAAATTCCAGGATGAACCCCCCAGAACATCTCCTCATCATGATGCTCCCATTAGCCCATCCTATGCTGGTGATTGTGCCATGCTGCCCTTTGCTGGTCACATTCTCCTGCCCTGTGGATCACTGTTGGTCCTGGAATTCAAGCTGGGAACTCAGCCTGAAAGGGAAGGCAAAGCGGTAGAGGCGGGGTGATTGCTACAATAGCCACGTATATGCATTTCTGTACATTAAATGCAGTGTGGATCTAACAGCACATAGGTGTGAGTCTGGATGCTAGGCCACTCAGGACAGTGCTGCAGAGAGAACACTACCCTCTGGTAAGAGGTGCCTAAGCATGCTGAAAAACAGAATATGCCAAAGGACAGGTGTCTCCTGGTCCACCATGGGGGCCGGGTTCAGGAGGGGAAGAAGGGGGTTTCAGTTTCTGTACAGGTCCTTGATGGGCATCCACACAGGGCATGGGGCCTGAGACAGAGGGTAGTGTTCTCTTGGCAGCAGGCTAGGGATGTTTCGGACATCATCTAGGAGCTGATGGCTGAGATAATCCTCAACTGCTGCCAAACCTCTGCCCAGAAAGACACTCAGCCACAAACAGAATGGAAACAGCAGAAAGGTGACTACCACCTTAAGTTGGTAAGGTGCTCTCTGGGACAGAAGAGTATACACATGCCAAGGGCCATTCTCCCGCCTGGGCTCCCCTGGGGGCTGCTCCTCTGACCTCCCTTCTCCAGGTTCCAGTGGCATTGCTAGTTGGGAATCCATGACCAGGACCCACAGGGGAGGCCAAGGACAGCCTGCTGCTGTAGCAGAAAAGGTCGAGGGAATGTATGAAGCCCTTTCCAGGTAGATGACATGTAGGATTGGAATAGGTGGAGCAACTGACTGTGTCTACCTTGTGCCAACTGCTTTCTCTCTGAGCTCTAGAATTTGTGCTGCCAAGAGCAACAGGTCTGTGGAGCACTAGAGTCGGAGTCATGAGGATATTCGATTCCCCTGTGGGCCATGAGAAGGGAGATCTGGCATTTGGAGGGTCAGGGGATGACATGCTGACCCAGCAGAAAACTCCAGTCCATGAAAGGCAGATCCACATGGAAGGTACAGGAAGAACTCGGGACTGAAGTTGTGTTCTCTAAAGAGAGCAGGCTGCCTCCTTGCCCTTCCTGGCTATGGGCCTCAGTCTTCTCCATAAGATCAACAAAAGTGCAAGATGCCACATAACATCACAACTGTAATCAGTTATAAGTTAGTGTCTGCCTTCCCTTCTAGAATGTAGGTTCCATGAGGACGAGGGCTACTTCTCTGTTGCTCACTGTCAGACCTACAATGCCTGTGACATTGGAAATATTCGTCACACTGTTGTGAAAGGAAGGGACAGAGACAGAGAGGGAGGGGGAAGGAGGAGAAACTGAGTCAGCAAAGGGAGGCTCATTTTCCTAATATCTAAGGGCTATGGGGTGGGGACAAAGAGAAGAACCCAGTGTCTGTGTCTCTGCTCACACTGACCAGAACACTGTGCTGCGTCCAGACACAGCTGGGAGAGTACGCTGAAACTGCAGACCCTCCGACACCAGTGTCAACTGCAAACATTTGTAGAGAAGGAAAGCGTGATCCATCCATATCACAAGGAATGTCCTGGGCCCAGAAAAACATGTTATTTCTTCCCTTCGGCCATGCTAGGCCCTTCGTCCCTTCCAATGGGCAGTGGGCTGGCATGAAGGACCCTCCCTGCTTCCTTCCCTCCCTTCCTGAAGGTCTCTCCTGCCTCTGGAGGTGGCTCTTCCTCCCACCTTTCTCCCACACACAGAGCCGGAGTGCTGCCTTGCCTCTCAGTGGGATGGTTAATAAGCCCTTGGGTGACATTAATTGCCATTAGGCATCAGGGGCCTAATGAGAATCATCTTTGACGACTCCAGCACCTTCCACCCCCAGGGCCTCCCAGAGCGGCCAGCTCTCCTCACAATGCACCTCTGAGCGGCAGGCAGATGTAGGGGTGGGGGAAGGGCCAGAGCGGCTCTCCGCAGGCCCCAGTACCAAGCTGAGGCATCCACAGCCAGCAGCCAGGGAGAAGGAAGGCTTCCAGGAACAATTCAAGCATATTTTCCAAAAACAAAATGTCACTTTCCTGGATGAAAAGGAAACTCACAGGGTCAAGAGGGATGGAATGGAGTCAGGCAGATGGAGGGTAGGCTTTGAGCACCCCAGCTGGCCCCTCGCTCTGGCCCACTTGGCCCCACTTTCTCATCTAGTTGGGTGCAGAGGTATAGCAGGGGTACCCTCGAGAGTCACAGCCTTCCTTGTAGGTCTGTGACCATGGGATTGAAGACCCTGTCCTTGCAGGGTAGGGTGGGGTTGAGATCCTGCCTCTGGGGTTTGGGGTGCGATACTCAGTGATGCTATAAACTCATGGCCATGGATCCAATGCCTGGGTGATGGCGGCAGTTAAATGTTGACTTGTCGGGTCTGATCTAGGTTGCACTCCAATGAAACCTAACGGTGGGAATGAACGCCACCCCAGCCACCCCTCCCCCTCGTCAGCAGGCGCCTGGGTGAGTGTGCGAGAGAGGCAGTTCCCCATCTCCAACCGATGCCCCTTTAAAGGCTTGCAAAACAACCTGTAGGAAGGCACGTCCCCTCCTCTTGGTCTTCCTTCGCCTGGAGCGGATTGGGTCTCCCCCAGCTGCGCCCCCGACCCATCCCGCACGAAGCTGAACCCCAGAGCCCCCGCGCGGCCCGAAAGGAGCTGGGCGCGGCTGCTGGGCTGATTCCCACTCGGTGCCCGGAGAACCCCACGCAGACTCTGGGGTCGGGGTAGGGTGCCCCCTACCCGTGCCTCTGGCAGAGCGGCTGCAAAACAACTCGGGCGCCCGGTGGGGAGCGTGCATCCTTTGAAAAGAGACATCGGTGACTGCGGTGGCGTCTACCCAGGAGAAACGCAGCCACCGCAGCCGGCCCTTTTTGGGGCCCAGCGCTAGCCGGCATTGGGGAAGAAAGATACAAAATAAAACATAAAACGGGGCGAGCGGAATCGCGAGGTCGGCCCTTGCCCGAGTCTCATTAAGGAGCCGCGCGCGCCCCTAGGCTGGGAATGCGGAATGGACACGTGGACAGAGGAGGGAGAGCCGGGGGTGGGGGGAGTCTCCGTGGCGCGCGAGCCGTGGGCCGCGCGCTCCGGGACCACGTGACCACGGGGAATCTAGGAGGGGAGGGGAGCGAGCGCGCCAGGCTCAGCGCCCGCTACTGCCCGGGTGGGCGCTGGATCCCGGACGGGGGAGGAGGGCGGGCGAACGCGAGTGTGTGTGTCTCTCTCGAGTCATTTACGGCGGAGCAGCCGGCGCGAGCGCCGAGGAGGCGGCGGCGGCGGCGGCGGCTTCGTGCAACTGTGGCTCCCCCCACCTCCTCTTCTTTTTTGCTCCTCGATTTTTCTTCTCCCCCAATACACGTCCATGGGGAGCTGGCCCCCCTGCTGGCACCTCCTCTCCTCCCGGCCCCCTAGACACCAGCTGCCGCCTCCCCGGCCGCAGGCTGCGCGGGTGCCGGGTGCCCTGGACCCTGGCGCCGCGCCAGCGTCTCGCCGACCGCAGCTGGGACTGGCGCGGCGATCCGCTCGCCCAAACTGACTCCGGGGGCGCGAGAGCCGATGCCCGGAGGCACTGAAACCGCGGGCGAGCGGGCGTCCGGGGGTAGGGAGGGGGCGGCGGGGAGAAGGAGGTGTCGAAGACTCTGAACCCCGGAAAAGTTCAAGGTTTGTGCAGGTCCCCCCCAGGGAAGACGAGGAGCGAGGCGGGGCGGCGCGCCCCTCTGCTGAGGCAGCGAGACCCGCGAAGAGAGAGGGGTGACCAGGAGCTGCCGCGGGCTGGCCCAGCTCCTCTCCATCTTACAACGTTTATGGTCGGGAGGCTGGAGTCGACGCCCGGGCAGGAAGGACTCGGGTCCCGGTGCGTTAACCGGCTTTCCAGCTCCCTCGTTTCTCCAAGCCGCTTCTCCATGGGGCAGCCCGTTCCGGCCGCTCCACCGTCGCCCCAGCTGCCGAGCTGCTGCCCGGGCAGGCGGCGCTGAGCCGGCCTGTGCGGAGCCCGGGCCCTGGTCGAGCCTGGAGAAGGCGCGCCGGAACCGAGGAGCGAGCCCTGCAAGGGGACACACATCTGGCGCCTGCCTCGGGCATTCGGTCTGGGCGTCGCCTAGGGTGGTGGCGACCCGCGCCGCCGGTCTCGGCGCCGCACGTAAACTTTTCCTTCTCTAGATGGATTAAAGTTGCCTGGATTTGCTCTTTCTTTGCGAAAGAAACCGTTCATTTGCACTTGACCTGGGATTTTGATGCCGGGCTGCTGCAGGGCGCTGGGAGGAAGAAATCGGCGCTATCCATGTGGGGTTACTACCGACACCGAGGAAACTGGGGCTTGCGTTGGAAATCTGCGCCCTCGAGCGAGTTCGGATTCCAGCTGGGTGGTGAGACCGGGAGACCCAGCACTCGGCGCTAGGCAGCCCCTGGGACGCCCGCGGCTACCGGACCCGGGCCCGCAAGTGCGGCTCCCGCCTCGACTCACAGATCCTGCAGGGGGTACCCGCCGGGGGAGGTGGAAGCTCCTCCCGCCCGGAGCTGCGCCCCCACCAGCTCCGAGGGTGTAGCCGCCGGCGCCTGGGACGCCCCCTCCCCGCAAAGTGTGCCCGAATTGCACTCTCTGGCCCCCGAACCTCAGCAGAGACAGCCGGGCGCCACGGCCTCCCTGAGTTGGATGTGATTAAGCCCAGCCTGGGGCCAAGTCGTCGTCGACGGTTGCCCTCTCGAACCCCTACTGCCCCCACCTCGGCCATGGCCCCAGGGATGTCGGGCCGCGGCGGCGCCGCCCTGCTCTGCCTCTCGGCGCTGCTCGCCCATGGTAAGTGTCGCGGCGCGGACTCGGGGGTGAAGATGCGGCGGGCGCCACTGGAGGGGCACAGGGAGGACCGGGGAAAGGAGCACCTCCTCCTCCAGACTCGCAGCGGCCGCTCCCGGTGTGGCGTCTCGGGCTGCAGCTCGAGTTACCGCCAGCCCCCCAGCCCTCCGGCGGGAGCGGTGGCTGCGAGCCCCGCCGAGGGAACCCAGCCGGGCCCAGGAAAGGGGTTGGGGGAGGGGGTCGCTCCATTCCTCTCCGGCATGTAAAGAAGGGTCCAAACCCGAGAGTCTGGGGGCGTGTCCGCCCACGGAAATCTAGAGTGAGCCGAACGATCCTCTGGATCGCGATCCGGCCGCCCCCCCTCCCCAACCCCGCCTGTCTTCCCCCTGCAGCCGGCCGGGCTGGGGGCTGGTAGGATCCGCGGGGATCGCGTCCTCCCCCGCCCCCGGCGCGCAGGCCGGTTCCTGGCTTCCTGCGGTCCTCGGGAGGGGAAGTGGACTGACAGGGGCCGGGGAGCGCGGCGCCTCGCCCGCCTGCGGTCCTGTGAGCTGCATCTAAATGGCCGGCTTAGCCGAGCCCGCAGGGCGGGGGTCTGGGCTCGGGCACAGGCCGGGACGCGGGCGGCGCGCGGAGGGAGCGGGCTCCGCGCTCTCGTGTTCTGCAATCTGTTGCGTCTGCTCCCCAGGCTCGCCCCGGGCTCCCCCGCGAAGGCGGTGGGAGAGGGAGGGGCCGGGACTGGCGCGCTTTGGCGGTGGGACAGCGGGGACATGGGTGGGGGACAGCGGGTCTCTGAACAACCCCCCAGAGTGGGAACTCTGACCAGACGGAAGGAGGCTGCGGCGGGCCTTCCGCAAGCTGGAGACGCTCCAGGAGGCGAGGGGCGCGGACCGAGGGGGAAAGGGAGGGAGCTGGGGGAGGAGAATGGAGAAGCGCGGCACTCTTCCCCCTCTCAACGTGAAAACAACAGACCTGGATACATTTCCCCCACCAGTGTGGGCTGGCGTGGGTGGAGGCAGTGTGTTTCGATGCCCCACGCTGAGGGGTAAGCCCAGACGGAATGGAGAGGGGCTCAGATGGAGGCCCTCCTGGGACTGGGTCTTCGGATCAGGTAGTGGGCTCTGCACGTTGGTGGCGGCCCCTCGATGTGTCGTGCTCAGCTTTTGCACAGATCTGCCCAGTCCCTGAGAGCCTACCCAAGCCCGCCATGAGCGCGCCCAAGGTCTCTAACCAGCCGCTTCTCTCACCCCGATCAAGGCGCATTCTCAAGGTTGAAAAAATAAGAAAAGGAATGGGCTCTCGGAAGCGTAGGGTCCTGGGGCTAGGATTGGGGAGGGAAGCAGGTTGACCTCCCTGGACTGTGGATTGGTTCTTCCCAGCTGGGGGTGGCTCCAGGGGCCTGTTTAGCCCGGGTTCACTAGAGATGGCTAACCTCACTTCTTCCTGGGAGGGTCGGGCTGGGCAGAGTGCCAGCAAGGGGGAAGGGTAAGGGAACCAGAAACCTAGGCTCTGGGTACAAGACTGAGACCGCAGAGGGGGTAGGGTGGTGGGCTACCAGTCTGGGGCTGCACTTGTGACCCAACCCTGGCCAGCAAGGAGTTTCTGTGCCCAGTAGGAGGATACCTGGAAGCTCCGGCCTGGGTCTAGGTGTGGTTCTTCCCCTCCCCTTGCATCTTGCTGCGAGAGTTGCCATCTCAAAGCCAACCATCGCCCCACCTCTGGGCAGCTCAGACATTTCATTAGGTCCGGACCACCAGTCTTCCTGATCCCAGAGTCTGGCATTGAAGATACTTTCCCCTTCTGCATTTGCCAGAATCCTACCTGATCTGAAGACCCAGTCCCAGGAGGGCCTCGGTGTCTTGGCTGCACTTCCCCTGGAGTGTGGGCCCTGGGCCTCCTTTTTTCCATAGGTGCCAGTGCCCTCTCTGCCCCCGTACTCCCAGAGCCGCAGAGGCAGGGCCATGGGCCTTTTCTTCTGCTTTCTGCACAGCCCGAGCTTAGTACAGTGCCAGCACACACAAGGGCTCAGGACTTGGCTGCCTGATCAGAAAGAAGGTATCTGAGGAGGTAGGGCCTGGGCATCAACAGTCATCACCGCTCCTATCTGGCTCCCTTTCCAAGCTCCTTCCCAAAGTCCTGAAGTCTCTTCCATGCATCAGTCTCCCTTTCCCCAGGAAAGGGTATCAGCAGATGCTTAAAGCTGCGTATCTCCCAGATGGATAAGACCAGAATAGCAGAAATCGCCCTCCTGTAAGACCCTACCCCCGGGGCCTCCTTGACACCCATACAGCTAGTCCTGAAAAGGAAAAGTGTCCATGAGCTCAGTTTCCCTTCAAGTGAACACTTGGCTGGGATTTCTGGGCTCTTTCAAGCTGCTGGGGGGTGGAGAGACAGTTGCAGTTTCCTGTGCCTGGCTGGCTCCTAAGGCCGCAGGGTTCCGACCACATGGCCAGACGGGAAGCCAAGTGGCCTGGGTTTCTGTATGACTCTGGCGCCACTGGGTAGGGCGACCTTGGGCTCTCTCCCTGTGTCCCGCATCTTCCCCTGGCAGCGCAGTCTCTGGCCCACCTCCCCCCGTCACATCCTGCCAGGACTGCTGGGCAGAGACCACATGTGAGTGGAGCCCCACCACCTTTCCAGGCCCAACTCAGACTTTGGGGTGGGCAGGGTGGTTTGTCTGGGTACCCTCTATGTTGTCCCAGTCTCAGGGCTTCTAGAGACCATCTGGGAAGGTTATTTTCTCGTATCTGGTCTTTGAGGGGACTTTTGGCTCTATTGTTAGTTTGAATAGGAGTTTAGGGGGGCAAAGTGGTGGATACATCTGTTAGAGAACTGATTTTGTCAGTCCCCTACTCAATAACCGTCACTGGCTCCCCATGGCCCACAAGAGCAAGGTATCCTGGTATTCAAGGCCCTTTATGACCTTGCCCGTTTTTCTCTTCCACGGTACTACCATTTCGCCATCCTCCATGTGCGTATGAGGTATCAGTCTTCTCACTTTCTGGTTTTGCAGCTGCCAGCCCCTCTTCTGGAATGCCCTGCCTCCAGAAATCCTTTCCTGACCTGCAAAGCCCAGTTCAAATATCACTTCCTCCAGGGAGTCTCACTAGATTACCCCCTAGCTTCTCATCAGCAGTCCCCATACCCCGACAGAAATAACTAAACTGTCTCTGGAGCTACCTTGGCACTTCCCTCTGCTTCCCTTTCACTACTCATAGGCTTCAGGGTATGTATGTGAAAGGGCGTGTACAGGCATGTTTACCTGTGCAACCCTCCTGATCCCCATTTTCCTACATTTAGGGTGGGAACCGTATCGTCTACATTTTTGTCTGACTCTCCTGCGTTTGGCACACAGTAGATACTCAGAAAAAATGGGTGGGGTGGGAGGACAACTGTGTGTTGAGGCATCAGTTGACAACTGTGTGTTGAGGCATCAGTTGAGCCCCCAGGGGGCTCTGGGGTGGAGCAGAAGAGGGGCAGAAGAGGAGACAGGCAGAGATGCCAAGAAGAGAGCAAGAGGCCCATGCCATGCCCCTTAGTGGCTCATACAAGATCCCCGGGTCTTAGATGATATGTTTTGACTTGGTCTCACAGGTTGTGAATGGAGCGTCCCACGTCACTCTGAATACATGATCTCAAATGCATGTGTCCTCACCTCCATGGTCCGCAGCCAGGTAACCTGGAGTGTCTCCTGCGGGCTGTGCCCACAGCCCCAACCTAGCCCCTGGTCACCCGTGACTTGGGCCCCTTTGGAGAGGCAGGAGGAGCATGGTGGGAAGATGGGGACAGCACCTGCCCTTGGGAGACTGCCTCACCATCTCCCCTCTCCTACACCCAGCTTCTTCCCTGCCACATGCAGCCATGCACCACAACACAGCCTTGTTAATGTTTAAGACCAGTAGGTGGGGATGTGTTATAAACTTGGTGGCAGAAAATGAGCTTTATTGGAATCCATTCTGAGGACGACTGGGGCTTCACTATGGGAGGCAAGGCCACGATGGGTGGCCAGGGTTGGACCTGAGGGGCTGCTGGACCCGCGCTGGGGGCCTGCCTAGAACCAATAGACCCTGGGCCTCAGATTGGTAGTTAGTACTGGTGACAGTGGACATACAGAATCCCCCGAGGGGCATCCACTCCTGCAATGGGGTCTGGCCCACCTACCTGGGGCAGGGGAGCATATATTGGGGGAGGGTCTTGTCTTGTTGCCCTGTGTAGAATGATGTGCGCAGTACAGCGCTGCAGAGATCATAAGACCACCAGATGCAACTCTCCTGTGGATGAGGACATGGACAAATGTCGACGGGACTGGCCAGGGTCACTCTGCAAGTTAGCTCTGGAATCAGGACTAGCACCAGAGCCCAATAGGGTTCCCTTCAGTGGGGTCAAGCACCCCTGCTGTCCCCTCTCTCACAACTTCTTCCGGAGATGCACTACCAGCCTCAAGCCAGCTTCTGGTCGCAAGCGGCCATGATGATCAATCACCACTAGTGTTTGTTAATAAACCTTATCAAGCTCTGTGGGAGACACAAGGAGGGGCCAGAGGACTGATCCTCACTCAGCTCTCCATCAGAAGCCCCAAGTCCAGTTGGGAATGTCCCAGATTCTTGACTTTTGACGCAGTTGGAAATCACAGAGCCCTTGGGATACAGAAACCTGGGTTCAAATCCCGACTCTGAGCAGTTTGCTGTGCAGTCACAGGAACTTCACCTCACCTCCCTCTCTGAATCTTGGTTTCCTGCCCTCCCAAATGAGAGGGGGTGATGCTCTCCAAGCCCCCCTCTGACTCTTTTGTGCTGTGATAGGGAAGCCCCTTCTTCCCTCTCCTGTGCTCCTCAGCCCAAGCCCACCCTCCTTCCACGGATTCCCACAGCAGTTGCTAACAAGTGGATCCAGTTCTTCCTCCCCAGGGTCTGTCTTCCTTGCTTCTTCCTTGCCTGAGCTCAACATAGAATTTTAATAAGAGATTAATGAGCCAGTTTTTGTGTGTCTCTATGTGTGTGTGTGTGTGTGTGTGTGTGTGTGTGTGTGTGTGTGTGTAAAAATATACATTTCTTTTAAAAATTTCCTTCTCTGTCTTTTTAAATGAAGAGTAAAGTAGGCTCCCTATCACCAGTTCAGCCGACTGTGCTGTGTTCCAGCAGTCCCAAGGAAGAGATGGTGCGTCACGTCTACAGAGCGCGAGCATCAGTCTCTGGGGGACAAAGGGACTTCCCAGGGGAGGGGGGCACTGAGGCAGATGAGGCCAGTGTGGTGACAGAGGGGACAAACCAGCACCCACAGGCCAAGAGTCCAGAAGTCATTCTGTCCACTCCACTGTCAGCTGCCCCTGTCTCCTCTCCTCCACCACACACACATCCACCCAGATCCTGCTGGCTAGCAGACAGCCCAGCAGGATGGAGTGGAAAATCGGAGCAATTACCTAAATCATTCAGTGCTCGTGGCACAAATGAATGAATACAAGAATGAATAATTCAATGCAAAAAAAAAGAGGTAGAAAAAATAATTGAAGAAAATCTCCTTTTGCCTAAATTGTGTAGGTAATTATCTGACCTTGGAAAGTTCTACTTTATACCAAACTCTAATCTTCTGCTGCATTCTTACCCACACCTCTTTGGCCTGTGAGAATGGCAGCTGGTTGCTCACTGTTCTTGCATGACTCGTCCTGTTCAGTTCAAGCCAGGGGCAGCGGGCAGAATGCATGCTTGCTGGCATAATTTTTCAGCTTATCTCTGTTTCCCTGCATCTCGTGTGATCCTTGGAGCTGGGAGAATGATGCATCCATTGTCACCAGTATGGATAGAATGACTCTAAAAATAGTTCGGGTTCTCAGAGGTATCTCTATCCAAGAACCCCAGGACCGAACCTCAGACCCCACAGGGCAGGCCCCTGTCCCTGAGAGAACAGACAGCCAGGATAGCTCTGTTCTTAAGCCCAAACTCCTCCCCAGGGACACAGCCCTGGAGGTGGCCAACCCTAAACAAAACCAGACATAATCACATGAGTAACAGCTTCTCTCTTTCTCTAAACTAGAAAAGGGGAGGAAGGGACATGGTTCCTGCCTCTAGCGAACACCCAGTCTGACGAAGAAGGCACAGTCTCATCTTCAGAGAGTCCCCAGTCTGACAAGGGAAGCACAGCTCCAACCCTCAGAGGTGGCCCTTGGCCCCTGCATGGTGAGGGTCCCATGATAGTGTGACAGATTGGGGGAGCTCTTGTCCCCTGTATGGTGAGGGTCCTCTGACAGTGCAAGAGATGGCCACCTTTGCCCAGAGGTCTTGGGACCCCACTTTGCAGGTATCCCTCTCCCTCTGTTCCCCCTCCCCGAGTTGTTGGGGAGTCTGACTCGAGTCCAGATGCAAGTGTATTTTTGGTGGCTTGGCACAGATGATGCAGGACTCATCACGGAGGGGAATGATTTCGGGGGGAGCGAGGATACAGGCGCTCACTCGTGTGCACACCCACTCAGTTGTGACCGCTGCACTTGGGAACTCCGGCAGTGCTGTGGTTCAGACCCATAACCATGTTTCAACCCGCGGGAGCTGCTCTCTGGAGGCGGCCCTGAAAGCCTCCTTTTATGGAGGGCAAAGTGGAGGCCGAATGGAGTCCTGGCCACACTGACTCTAGACCCTGCATAGGGAAGTCTTCTGGCCACACCTCTCTGTTTCCTGCATACAGAGCATCAGCACAGACACAAGCAGGTGGCTTCCTGGGCCCATATGCCTGGGCGAGGGAGGCCTGCCCCATTGGGGCCCACTGGCCCCTCCTTACTCATTTGACCCCTTCTATCCCCTTGCCCTCCAGGCTTCTTCCAATCCCTTGAAAAAGTCAGACTTGTTTCCATGTCACAGTCTTTCTACGTGCTATTCCCTCTGACCAGGACACTCTTCCACCCCACCGCCTACTCAGCCTTCAAGCCAAGGCATGTCACCACTTTCTCCTGGAAACTTGCCCTGATTCTCAGATGCACAAGGGCCCTGTATCCCCTGCAACTTGTTGCAGATATATCATGTTTTGTGCCTTGCCTGGCTTCCCTGATGGCCAAAAGCTCCTGTGGATGTGGATACTGTGTGATCTTTTCCCTATCGCTGTATTCCCAGGGTCCATCTGGGAGGAGACGTCTGGAATAAAGTAGGCATTTGATGATTTGTCAGATGAATCAATGAATGAATCATCGTGCCACGCATGGACACACAAACACCCTCCCTATCACTCAACAGGTATTCAGTTGGTGCTTACTATAGGCCAGGCACTGTGCTAGGCACTTGGCTGTAGTCAGTGAACACAGCAAAAGTCCCTGCCCTCAGGGGACCTATATCCCTGTATGTATGTGTGGGGGTAGGGGGTCAGACAGTAAATAATAAGTCTACTGAATGGGTAAATTGCATATGTTAGGAAGCAACAAGTGCTATTTTTAAAAAGAGGAGTCAGGTAACAGATTAGGGATGTGTGTGTCAGGGAAGGGTTATGTAGTACTCATAGGAACAATGGTTTGACAAAATATCCTTGACAGAAACTTGAAGAGGATATCCAAGAACACAAGCAGGGGGCCCAGGCAAGATCAGAGCCCTGGGGAAGGTGGGCTTGACCTTCAAGGGAACAGCAGGAAGACCCAGATTGTGAGAAAATACAGTCATAGACACGGTGGAAGGGAGATGGCATGCTGAAGGAGAGGGAGACACCTCACAACAGTTAGTGAAATCAGGGGAGGCCCTTGACCAGGTTCAAGGATTCTGCTTCTGAAGACCAATCAGTCAGCATCTTGGGTCCAGGCTGGAACACAGTGAGGGATGGGGAGAGTGGGGGGAGAAGAGGTGGCGGACACCCTTGTAAGAGCAGTGGCCTGTGGGCTGAAGTAAGTGGGGACTGTCATGACGGAGGCCAAATGCCAGCTGTCCCCAGCTCCCCAGGGCAGTCTCCACTTTCTATTGCAGACTCTGGATTTTTACTATTTATCTACTTTTACAAAAAAATCAGCTGGCGGTGGGGATTGCATGTACTTGTTTGGCCTGTCTGATTGTATGCCACCCTGATCTGGGAAGCATGGCGATGGGTCTGGAAGCCCTTGCATTAGGAACTGCCCCAAGTCCCTAGCACCCCACAGGACCCTGGGTCACCTGTTGCTTTGACCTCTCTGCAGGTCCCTGTGCTATGTCTGTAGATGCCTTCCGTTGT
>NW_007072785.1:0-706 GCF_000164805.1 Carlito syrichta
GAGGTCACTCAGTATTATAGACTCTAGTTCCATCCAGGTTGCTGCGAAATTCATGATTTTGTTCTTTTTTATGGCTGCGTAGTATTCCATCGTGTATATGTACCACATTTTTTTAATCCAGTCCTCTTTTGATGGGCAGCATGGTTGTTTCCAGGTTCTTGCTATTGTGAACAACGCTGCAATAAACATACGTGTGCAGGTATCTTTTTTATAGAGTGATTTGTGTTCTTCAGGGTATATTCCCAGTAGGGGATTGCAGGGTCATATGGAAGGTCAATTTTTAGAGCTTTTAGGAATCGCCACATTGCTTTCCACAGAGGTTGCACTAGTTTACACTCCCACCAACAGTGTAGAAGTGTTCCCTTTTCACCACACCCTCTCCAGCAGCTGTTATTTTTTGAGTTGTTGATAATTGCCATTCTGACTGGAGTTAGGTGGTATCTCAGTGTGGTTTTGATTTGCATCTCCCTTATGATTAGTGAGGTTGAGCATTTCTTCATGTGTTTGTTGGCTTCTCGAATGTCTTCTTTTGTGAAGTGTCTGTTCATATCTTTTGCCCATTTTATAATGGAGTTGTTTGTTTTCTTCTTTTCAGTACGTTTCAGTTCCTTGTAGATCCAGGATGTTAAGCCTTTGTCAGACCTAGAGTTGGCAAAGACTTTTTCCCAGTCTGTAGGCTGTCTTCCTGCTCTCTTGATGGTTTCTT
>NW_007072786.1:0-1103 GCF_000164805.1 Carlito syrichta
CCAGCAGTTCATCAGAGTTCAGGTTTTCCTACCTTAGTGCTGGCTCCTGTGGAGGTTTCAATCCTTGGGTTTCTGCTTCAGAAAGCTGTGATATCTGCATTCTCCAGTCTGTCTCTTCAATTTCTGGAGCAGTGGTTTTCCCTGCAATCTCAACTCTCTGAAGGATCTAAGAAGAGTTGCCCATTTTCCATTTGTTCAGCTTTTTACTTATTATTAGGATAGAATGTCTACTCCAAGCTTGTTGCATGTGGTACAGGGAAACTGGAAAGCACTCTCATCTTTTAAGCTCAATTCCCCTCCATAGTTGAGTAAATATGAACCATTCTGGGAGGAGGAATGGGCAATGGAGAGAGCATGACCAGAAAAGAAAAGGGTGTATAGGTGTGCTCTGAATGTGAGGGTCTCAGAGACAGTGGGGCATGATAAAGAGAGCCACCGGAGTGCACAGTCTGCCCTGGCCATCACTTTCTCCCTGGCTACAACAGGATGGGATTGCTTCCCTCTTAATAAATAAGTGGGGAGCTCCATGGAGCTGCAGCTCTGCTTAGCTTCACTGGAATCATCAACAGTTCACTCCAGACTGGAGCTCAGGGGTCCTAACAGTCACTTTGACTTCCTTCTAGCACCCAATGGGGTAGTGTTGCCTATTGGTTGAAAGTGTGGTCTCTGTGTCCAGCTCCACAGTGCCACCCCACGTTTACCATGATATCTCTGCAAAGTACTAGCTCTCTCCATGTTCCAGCTGTCTTACCTGTGCGATGGGCTTAGTAAAAAGTCCTGCCTTGTTCAGTCATAGTGAGGAGAAAGTGAGCAAATGCCTCACACAACTCAGAACAATACCTGGTCCGTGGCAAGTGCTCAAGAAAGTCACAAGCTTTTATTATTATAAATACCCCATGGGTACCTGCATGTTCTGAGGTCTGAGGGGTGTCTCTGTAAATGTATTGGTATCACCTAAAAAAAAGACTTTCATAGGAGAGACAACAGTTGGATCTATTCAAATTAGATATGTAGTGAACACAGGGATTCTTTTGGAAATGTGGGTGACATGAAGAAGTCCAAATTCAGCAAATTCACAGGGTGCAAAAAATGTATACCCATTT
>NW_007072787.1:0-870 GCF_000164805.1 Carlito syrichta
TCAGAGTTCAGGTTTTCCTACCTTAGTGCTGGCTTCTATGGAGGTTTCAATCTTTGGGTTTCTGCTTCAGAAAGCTGTAATATCTCCATTCTCCAGTCTGTCTCTTCAATTTCTGGAGCAGTGGTTTTCCCTGCAATCTCAACTCTCTGAAGGATCTAAGAAGAGTTGCCCATTTTCCACTTGTTCAGCTTTTTACTTATTATTAGGATAGAATATCTACTCCAAGCTCGTTGCATGTGGTGCAGGGAAACTGGAAATCATTCTCATCTTTTAAGCTCAATTCCCCTCCATAGCTGAGAAAATATGAACCATTCTGGGAGGAGGAGGAATGGGCAATGGAGAAAGCATGGCCAGAAAAGAAAAGGGTGTATAGGTGTGCTCTGAATGTGAGGGTCTCAGAGACAGTGGGACATGATAAAGACAGCCACCGGAGTGCACAGTCTGCCCTGGCTACAACAGGATGGGATTGCTTCCCTCTTAATAAATAAGTGGGGAGCTCCATGGAGCTGCAGCTCTGCTTAGCTTCACTGGTATCATCAACAGTTCACTCCAGACTGGAGCTCAGGGGTCCTAATAGTCACCTTGACTTCCTCCTAACACCCAATGGGGTAGTGTTGCCTATTGGTTGAAAGTGTGGTCTCTGTGTCCAGCTCCACAGTGCCACCCCACATTTACCAGGGCATCTCTGTAAAGTACTAAACCTCTCCATGTTCCAGCTGTCTCACCTGTGCGATGGGCTTAGTAAAGAGTCCTGCCTTGTTCAGTCATAGTGAAGAGAAAGTGAGGAAATGCCTCACACAACTCAGAACAATACCTGGTCCATGGCAAATGCTCAAGAAAGTCACAAGCTTTTATTATTATAAATACCCC
>NW_007072788.1:0-796 GCF_000164805.1 Carlito syrichta
TTTATGTTCCTCTGGGCATATTCCCAGGAGATGGATTACTGGGTTGTATAGAAGGTCAACTTTTAGTTCTTTTAGGAATCACCGCATTGCTTTCCATAGAGGGTGAACTAGATTGCACCCCCACCATCAGTGTGTAAGTGTTCCCTTTTGTCTGCACTTGTAGCAACATTTTTTATTTATTAATGATGACCATTCTTACTGGAGTTAGGTGGTATCTCATCATAGTTTTGATTTGCATTTCTGTAAAGATTAGTGAACCACATAAGTTTTAGAATCAGTTTTGCAATATTGGCAAAAAACTTGCTGGGATTTTGACTGACATTGCATTAAATCTATAGATCAAGTTGAGTATAATTGTCACCTTAATATTGCTGAGTCTTCCAATTAACAAGCATGGACTGTAGGTCACTTTATTTAGAACTTTTTGAAATCTTTTTGGTAAATGGTATTGGTTTTTCAAAATTTCAAATTTCAATTTTTCACTGATAGTATATAGGAAAAAATTTAATTTTGTATATTAACTTTGTGTCCTGTGACTCTTCAATATTTACATTTTAGGTCCAGAGAGATATTGTTTTCTTTTTTTTTTGAGTTGGAGTCTCACTCTGTTGCCCAGACAGGAGTGCAGTGGTTGCTCCCAGCCACTGCAGCCTCGACCTACTGGGCTCTGGCGATCCTTCCACCTCAGGCTTCCATGTAGCTAGAACTATAGGCACACGCTACCATGCCCGGCTGATTTTTTTATTTATTGTAGAAATGAGGTCGCACCAAGTTGCCCAGGCGGGTCTCGAACCCA
>NW_007072789.1:0-808 GCF_000164805.1 Carlito syrichta
CGGAAGGACTGGAAGTAAGAATAGAAACAAGTTAAACAAAAAGATATACATCTAAATATCTTGAAAACACATTTCATATTGTAAAAATAAGAAAATAATGATGATCATAAATATGACTTAAATTGACAAAAACTTGAGTAGTAGATTTGTCAAAAGGAGTTCAGAATTTCTAAACTCTTCATTTTGAGGATAAAGGCATATAAATCATTCTGCTGTTAACCTTGACAGTTTAATAATGGTTTTAAAAACCTTCAAAAAATTGCTAAACACTAAGAGAATTAAAAGCACATCTATAGTAGACTCAGTTTAGTAATTCATTCCACAAACATTTATTGGTCCCTGTTATGGGCCAGGCACTGGGCCAGAGTCTTAGGTGCAAAGTCAACAGAAAAACAGTCCCTGCAAAGCAAATGAAAACCAAAAAAGAGGAAGAAATAAAAAAGGCAAAGAAATAAAAACAGGGTAAATCAAGACCAAACACAAGGCAATAAATTAGTTAATTAGACAAACTTTGGTTGGGTTAAGAGACAAAATCCAATTAAAAGCTGTTTTCCAGGAAGAGTCTTGAAGTAAGTTGACTTAGAAAGGTTAAAATCTGAAAGTGGAAAAATGCATTAAGCAAAAATGAAGTCAACAGGCCAGAATTCATATCAGACAAAGTAGAAGATGAGGGAAAAACAATGCATTCAATTTTGACAGAGGAATAGATCACGGTGAAGGTTTGACAGTTAAATCCTTGATGTTCCAAATGTGTAGTATTAAAATTTACAAGCAAAAACTTACAAATGCCGAAGAGATGAAAACAGAA
>NW_007072790.1:0-901 GCF_000164805.1 Carlito syrichta
ATCTTTTATAGTCTAGGCAGTGGAAGGAAGCCTGGTTCAAATTTCTTAAAATCTTCAGTCTCATAAAACTCCAGGCTCTCCCCCCTCTAAGATTCTGTGTTTTAAATAACCTCTTAGAGCCAGTAATAGCTTTAACAAAATATATGGCTTCAGGCCTAAATTCTTCTGTTAGTGGGAGGCCTTTTTTTGAAAAGCTCCTGAAGGCCACACCTACTCTTCACAGGCAAAAAGTCTTTAATTCGCTACTTATCTGATCACCCTTCTCTGGGTCTGTGTTTTCAAGTCTTTTGGAGAGTCAGAGAGAATTACTTTTACTTGGAGGTCTTCATGACAACACCTGTCTATTTCATCTTTTTTTAGAGGGGGAAGGAAACTGATGAAGAAATATATACAAGATCTCTACTTAATTCACTGATTTACTTATTCATTCATCCATGAGAAAGTTATAAAATATAATAATAAAGAGTAATTATTAGCATTTGTATGAAACACTATTAAACATTATCTCATTTATTATTGGTGTCAACTCTAAGAAGTGAATATGATTATCCTTTTTTTTACAGAGAGTAAAACCCCTGTGGTTTAGAGACAAAAGCAGAATTGGATTTGAACTCAGGCTGTGTGATTCCAAAGCCTATTTTTAAAATCTATGTATTGTGTTAACACTGATCAGAAGAGTAAAATCATATATCTTTTAAAAATAGAATGCAAACTTTATATGAAAAATAATATATCAATGTTTTATATCTGAATGAAATATATGGGGGTAAAACTTGTAAAATATTTTATATGTATGTATTGCTTGTTTGGGAATATTTTTAATAGCATTTTTTGTTACAAAAAGTGATTGAAGTAGAGTTTGACAAATATGACTTGTTTAGTAAAATAGTGAGAGACATGA
>NW_007072791.1:0-2325 GCF_000164805.1 Carlito syrichta
CATTGTGCCTAAAGCATACTATATATAAAATATTCATTCCAGTCCTTAGAATAGTATCTAAAGAGGTCACCAGTGACTAGTGGGCATGCATTCTGTACCCTCTGGTATCACAGACCAATTTTAGTAGCTGAGTATGGGTTGGCTATGTCACAAGCTTCAGACAATCAATTACTACTTATAGATTTCCTTTCTTAAACTAAACCATCCATAAATATGTTTGCTGAACAATCTTTTACAAAGTCAAACTATGGACTGGCAAAGATCATTTATCAAGTCGTCAAGAGGCTATAGAATATAATGACTGAGAAAATGTACACTAGAGTCAAAATACCAAGGTTTGAATTTGTCCCTATTGCATGTTTATATTAAATAATCTGTTTTTCTGTTCTCCATCAGTAACATGGGCATAATTCCAGTACCTTATCTTTCTAAGGCATCAAGATATTACATAGAGTAAAAAATGCAGGAACGTTTAAATACTACTAAGTTAACTGTTAATGGAATGAGTACTAAAATGATGGCTAAACTGTGAACATTGGTAACTTCCTTCAAACAAATCGATTCTTTTAGGAAAAGCATTTAGGTAAAACACTACAAGACTTGGAAGGAATACTGAATACAGGTCACTGATTGATTAACTCAAACTATTAGTCAAAGGTGTTGAATTGCCAAAGGCATCCCAATTCTGAGATATCATTCCCAAGTCAAACTTTAAGATGCATTCTTTCTATCAGTCCTTCCCTTCTCCCCTCCTTTTTTCCTCAATGTGTGGCATACATCCTGATTTTAATAAAGTAAACTTTTTGTGCCTCAATTTAAGAGTTGAAGGAGAGCTAGTAATAACAGTATAGTGATTATTTGCTATTATCTGATCTTTCCATTTTTAAGTGAGGGCCCAACAGTAATGCAAGCTTAAGAAAATTGCACCAATAAAAAAAAAACTGCAAATTTGGAACTATATCTTTATGAATAAATTATCGATTTGCATTGAGAAACAACCGCTATAAGACCCCAAATGCCTGAGAATTCTGTTCCCTGCCAAATCAATCTCTTCACTTTGGCCACCATGATATCAAGGCACAATGAATTTCAGTCTCTATTTCTCAAAATGTTCAAGGTATCATCATTGCTAAACAAACAAACAAAAATGTTTACGAGTTACTAGTTTTTGTTTTTTTGAGTGGAAGTCTCATTGTGTTGCCCAGGCTGGAGTGCAGTGGCACACTCACAACTACCACAGGCTTCACTTTACCGTATGGTTGGCAGTTTTAGAATGGATTAGTACTTTTTAGCTATTTAGACACATTTCAAAGTAATTTATGTATAAAATTATGGACTTTTAAGTGAAGAATTTTTGGCACAACAATGTTAAGTAATTATTCCAAAGTAATATGGTAAAACTATAATTTAATTCCGAGTGGGCTAAAGAGTTTATACATAATAACTTCAGATATTATTTATCAATTATGAAAAGTTCTATTCCTGGCTTAATAAGCATTATTTAATTATAATAAAGGTTAAATTGTATCAGTTGTTTTTAATCAGCTACTTAAAATATTACATGACTTTCCCCTGTAAAGCTCCTAATGTGGGAAAATACAGATTTTTGAAAAATTAAAATATACTAACATTTGTAATGTAAAACCAGTTTTTTAATGATTTTTTGTTTTTAATAAACTTTACTGATTTCAGAACACATTATTTGAAAAATCCTTACCTCATTACAGGGTAACTGCATAATCAACGTTTGTATGCCTAAACCTGAATTGTACCCTACATATTTATAATACAAAAGAGAAAGAAAAATCTTAACTATGGTGTATATTGTCACTGATTTGTTATCTATTACAAAAATTTGTTATCATTGCTTTATTACTATAAGATTAGTCTATAATGCTTCTTCCTTATACTGCCCATTTCTGGTTTTGTTGTCAAAATTACATAACTTGCCTAACTCTAGGAGTATTCTAAATTTTTTAGTACTAATATAGGCTGTATAAGATAGGGAACATTTGTTTCTTAATTGTTTGCTAAAGTTTCCATCGAAAACCTTGGAATTTAAGGTAACAAAACTTCAGTTGTTACTATTCAGATTTGCTATTTCATCTCACAGTTTTGAAAATATTTTTCTTTTTTTTTTTTTGAGTTGGATTCTCACTTTGTCACCCAGGCTGGAGTGCAGTGGCCACTCCTGGCCACCGCAGCCACGACCAGCTGGGCTCCAGTGATCCTTCCGCCTCAGACTTCCAAGTAGCTGGAACTACAGGTGTGCACTAGCACAACCGGCTGAATTTTGATTTATTGTAAAGATGAGGTCTCATCAAG
>NW_007072792.1:0-424 GCF_000164805.1 Carlito syrichta
TTATTGTTGAATCGGGGTCTCACTCTGTTGTCCAGGCGGGAGTGTAGTGACACAATCATGGTTCACCACAGTCTCAAAATCCTGGATTCAAGTAATCCTCCCACCTCTCAAAATCCTGGACTCAAGTAATCCTCCCACCTCAGCCATGGGACTACAGGTGTGTGCCACCATGCCCAGCTAACATTTTCTTTTTCTTTTAATTTTTTTGTAGACACAAGGTCTCGCTGTGTTGCCCAGGCTGGTCTTGAGCTCCTGGCTTCAAGAGATCCTCCCGCCTCAGCCTCCTAAAGTGTTGGAATTACAGGTATGAGCCACCGAGCCTGGCCCTGCATCTTTTTTTTTTTTAAAGTCCTACTACCTATTGAGTTTGGGTTTGTGCTGACCAGGGTGTGAGACTTAATAGTGACTGCGGCTGATAAGGAAA
>NW_007072793.1:0-1255 GCF_000164805.1 Carlito syrichta
ACAACTTTCCCTCATAATCTGTTAATGTTTTAATCAAGAGATCCCACATTTTGTGCAAGGTAGCAACAAATCCAACATCAAGGCATGGATTATGGTCCAAGCTGGTGGTTCTCAGCTGGGGCTGGGGCTCATAATTTCAGCCCACCCTACTCAGTTGCATTTGGCAATGTCTGAAGACATTTTGGGTTGTTACAATTTGGAGGTGGCAAAGGGTGCAAATTGTCACTGCCATCAACTGGGAAGAAGCCAGGGATGCTGTAAACATTATAAAGTGCACAGGGTTGCCTCACAATGAATAATCAAAACTTAAATGAGGAAATCTGGTCTAAGCCATGTATGATAACTTTGATCCTTAAACTTCAGGCTTCTTTGAAGCTATAGGTGATCATACATTATGGATTGAATAGTGTCCCCTAAAAAAACAAATATTGAAGTCCTAACTCCTAATGTGGCTATATTTGGAGGTAGATAAATTAAGATTAAATTAGGTCACATGGGGTGGAGCTAATGTGATTCCACTGGGAGGAAGGGACACCAGAGTTACCTGTCTCCACATGCACACGGAGGAAAGACCATGTAAGGATGTCTATAAGTCAGAAAGGGGTCCTACAAACTGACATCGATGGCACCTTAATGTTAGATTTGGAGCCTTCAGAACTGTGAGAAAAAAAATTTGTGTTGTTTCAGCCATCCAGTGAGTGATATTTTGCTATGGCAGACCATACAGATTAATAAACCATGTGATTCAGTTCTAGCTCAGAAGATGTGAGAAGTCTACTAAAGTGATTTCTGGGAAAGCATCTGCTTTTTTCATAAAAGGGAACACTATGACTGGAGCTTGCATTTTGCTCCCCCTCTTCCCATGGCTTTGCAGCAGCTGCCCTACATTCCTGAGGAGACAAGAAAATATTGTCTAAACTGACAAAATATTTTGAGACACCAGCCCTGCCACTATTATACCACTCAACTAATGCCAGAAACCTAGCTCTGTGCTTTTTAAAATGCAAAATAAATAAGTTCTACTTACTTGAGTTATAAAATCAATTTTTTATTCTGGAAAACAGCCAGAGTTTCCATTTCAGGTACATTGTGGAAATGTAGCACGAAAAATAGATCGTGACACCGAGACTATTATAGGAAGTGGCACTTCATTACGCTGGCTAACTCAGCGGGCCGAGAATTTCATGCATCCAAATCAAGCTCGAGCACCCCAGAACAGGAGACGTGGGGTCTTATACCCTCATTTAGGTAATGG
>NW_007072794.1:0-1291 GCF_000164805.1 Carlito syrichta
TTCACAGGCTTGATGACCTGGCTTGATGACTGGTGTTGGACAGAGAGACACCACCAAGCTTGTCAATGTGGTCCTCGCAGTGCAAAACAGTATCACTCCAGGCAATGCCCAGGAAATCAAGGATGAGCTTGAGGGAGTGCTGCAGGTGCAACACCAGCTGCTTGTAGTACAGGGGCAGACACTTGTCCTTGCCCACCTCCATGCACTGTGCATACATAACCTCGATGGTTTTGTTCTACTTGAGGCAGTCGTGGTAGTTGCTGAGGTCGAAGCCAGTGATGGTGACCTTGCATATGATCATGGAGTGCACGGAGGCCCAGCTGTCATGTACCACAAACAAGAACTTGGAGTTGGGGAACAGGCACGACAGGTACACTGAGGACTTGAGTGTGAAGGGGTCCTTGTTGCAGAGCACACGGGCCAACTAGCCATGCTTGGCAATAACCTCCAGGATGAAGGCCTGTATGGTGGGTCCAGCACCTCGTCCGTCACACCCGCCTCGTCCAGCCTCAGCTTCTGGCAGCCAGACTTGGACCAGACCTAGCATGTGGCCAACACATGCAGAATGATGCGCATCTTCTCACTGCAGTACACCTCGGAGTGGGCGTCCAGCATTGCCTCACTGTAACAGTACTCCATGCAGTCGACTCGCATCATCACCAGATCCTCCTACTCGGGCCACATGGCTCACCGGGGGCTCCAAGGGTCTGCTAGCACCACGCAGCACTCCAGGACCTGCTGCCCCAGCTGGATGCCAGCATCAGGGCCAATGTGCAGCCAGCCACCAGCAGCACCTTCTGCACCAGCAGGCACATGCTGGACCAGGGGCGGGGCAGGCCTGGCCTAGAAGCCAGCATCTGTGACTTCAGCTGCAGGTCAGTGGGCAGCCTGCCCACCCAGATCACATCTCCTCTGGGCACTACCAACTCTGGACTCCAGCCCTCGAGCCTGCTCGCCAAGGCTTTCTGCTGGCAGAACCTGCTCTGAGGCATGGCCAGACAGCCTCATGCACCCAACAACTCCCGGCTCACCAACCACCCTGGCCGAGGCTCATTTTGATAATTTTAAATAACACCTCAGCAAAGAAAAATTACATGCAATAAAATTAGTACAAATTTAGAACTAAATTAAGACAAATCTAATAAAACATCAAAGCTCATCATAGCAGCTTAGAGATTCTTAAAGGAAAATCTATAGATCAAAAAGCTCATATTAGAAAGAAAAAATGTGCAATTATTAGCAGTATTTCAGAAATTAGAAAAGTGATAGGGAATCTAGATAAAGTATAGTA
>NW_007072794.1:2701-4524 GCF_000164805.1 Carlito syrichta
TTCATTGTGCCTTGATATCATGGTGGCCAAAGTGAAGAGATTGATTTGGCAGGGAACAGAATTCTCAGGCATTTGGGGTCTTATAGCGGTTGTTTCTCAATGCAAATCAATAATTTATTCATAAAGATATAGTTTCCAAATTTGCAGTTTTTTTTTTATTGGTGCAATTTTCTTAAGCTTGCATTACTGTTGGGCCCTCACTTAAAAATGGAAAGATCAGATAATAGCAAATAATCACTATACTGTTATTACTAGCTCTCCTTCAACTCTTAAATTGAGGCACAAAAAGTTTACTTTATTAAAATCAGGATGTATGCCACACATTGAGGAAAAAAGGAGGGGAGAAGGGAAGGACTGATAGAAAGAATGCATCTTAAAGTTTGACTTGGGAATGATATCTCAGAATTGGGATGCCTTTGGCAATTCAACACCTTTGACTAATAGTTTGAGTTAATCAATCAGTGACCTGTATTCAGTATTCCTTCCAAGTCTTGTAGTGTTTTACCTAAATGCTTTTCCTAAAAGAATCGATTTGTTTGAAGGAAGTTACCAATGTTCACAGTTTAGCCATCATTTTAGTACTCATTCCATTAACAGTTAACTTAGTAGTATTTAAACGTTCCTGCATTTTTTACTCTATGTAATATCTTGATGCCTTAGAAAGATAAGGTACTGGAATTATGCCCATGTTACTGATGGAGAACAGAAAAACAGATTATTTAATTTAAACATGCAATAGGGACAAATTCAAACCTTGGTATTTTGACTCTAGTGTACATTTTCTCAGTCATTATATTCTATAGCCTCTTGACGACTTGATAAATGATCTTTGCCAGTCCATAGTTTGACTTTGTAAAAGATTGTTCAGCAAACATATTTATGGATGGTTTAGTTTAAGAAAGGAAATCTATAAGTAGTAATTGATTGTCTGAAGCTTGTGACATAGCCAACCCATACTCAGCTACTAAAATTGGTCTGTGATACCAGAGGGTACAGAATGCATGCCCACTAGTCACTGGTGACCTCTTTAGATACTATTCTAAGGACTGGAATGAATATTTTATATATAGTATGCTTTTAGGCACAATGTGTGATGAAATATCTATCTTATTATACTCTAAAATAAACTTTTTAATTTACAAAAACATTTTAATGAATTGGGCAATTGCTTCAAAATGTGCACCTTTTAGATTTAGAAAAGTAATGCCCATAATTTTATGAATTAAAAACAAAGACCGTTTAATTTGAATTTGAGTAAAATTGTAATAGGGCATCGAGCCACATGAGTCCAAGTACAAAGAGAAGTTTATTGAGCTGAGAACCAGCTGGCAGCCACTTACCCTCGAGACACAAAGTCCCAGGCAAGGGCCCCACTGCTCAGTGGGGTTGGGCTTAAGTACAATTTGATTTGGGTTTGGGGGGGGTCTTTTACAGTTGCAGTTGGCTAAACCACACATTCTTGTTTGACCTTGCTTTTGCTTACAAAGCCTTTAGAGAGATACTTTGTTTTACAAATGATTGTTTTATCTTGTAACAGGCTGCAGAAAATTGCCTGAAGCTGTTTACAGAAATGAGAACTTGTGATTAGAGCATTTTGCTTGTGAAGGCTTGTGAAATTATTTGTAATTTTTTAACTGCCAAATCAAGCCTTTCCTTTTCTGAAACTGATTTATTTCTTTAGGATAGCCTTTCACAAAATGATTGGGAGTATATATACATTGAGGCAACTTTACCCTCAATATCATCACAAATCAGCTAGTAGAATTATTTTTTCATATGACTGAAGAGTTGATTAAACCTACATCCTTTTTACGATTAAAAAG
>NW_007072795.1:0-823 GCF_000164805.1 Carlito syrichta
GAAGTGGCAGGTATGACACACCAGTTCCTCCTATCCATGCTTTTCATCCAAGAACCGGTTTCTTGGCTATTAAGCACTCACCTTGCTGCAGCATGGATGCTTTCCGAAAGGGGAGGTGGAAAACATCAAGTAAGTAAATGCTCATTTCCTTGCAGAAAGCAGTGTGTTGACCCACAAGACAGCACCTCCTGTAGGGCCTGGGGTGTGCTTGCCCCATCTGACTCACAGTCTGGGTGACAGATACTGGTCAGTGGTGGGTGTGTTTGATAGAAGGCCCTCCAGAGTTGTCCCAGCCGGGATCCTCTTTGTTTGAACCTCTGCCAACTGGAAGGTCAAAGAGGAAATAAAGTTTCCCCCAACATCGACCATGGCCTTGGTGGGGCTCTCCTGGCAGGTGGTGCTTGTGGGAGTGACCTTTTCTCCTTCTGTAGATCCTGCTGTTCTGCCTGTGGGTCTGTGAGAGGGCTTCTAACTGGACTCCCCTGGCCTGGTGGAAGGGCTCCAGATAGTTCATCCCTGGATGGAGATGGCATCACCTGAAATGTGACCTCACTTTCCCATGTGGGTGACATCTGCTGCTGGGAGATGTCTCATATCTGCCGGCCCTCTGAAGACCACCTACACACCCTGAGATTTCACCTCAGCTCTGTGATACATGGTGTGTCTTGGTGTGTCTTCCCATCCTGATGAGGGTTTGTCTCCTGGGATCACCTCTGGCCCTCTGAACGGGCCTATACATATACAGCCTGAGATTTTGACTCAGCTCTGTGATCTGTGGTGTGTCTTAGTGTGTCATCCCGTCCTGATGAGGGCTTATCGCCTG